>NW_009924439.1:13375-16292 GCF_000696875.1 Nestor notabilis | reverse complement strand
TTCAGCAGTCAGTCAATTACAGTCACTTGGTTGAAATATGTATCAGTGGTAATTGTGTGCTTAAATGCTTTGAATGTTTCGTATAGTATATTGTGCAAAATGAAATAGGCATGGCAACAACATAGAAAAGAGAGTCCTTTACATACAATGGAGAAAATTTGTAAAATCAGATGCCAAAATGTACAGATCATTTGTATGCACAAAAATCCCATGAGTGCATATGCAAACCACTTAATTATGCCTGTAGTTATTGTAATTGCCATTAACATGTGCAATTACTTGCTCTGCATCACAATTCGAGGTGAATGGTTAAATCAGCTACAAAATAATGAATAGCTGAAAAATTCTGTTTCAGTCCCCAAGCCATTTCATTAAATCTCTCATAGTATAGTAAACAAAGTGCATGTCATGAACTAACAAATTGCCAACTGTATTTTCCTGAAGTGACTGCAGTATTCCCAGAAGAACTGAGGTTCTCTTGTTTACAGAACAAGAATTCTGCACGCAGTCGCATTGAACTTGTCCTTCCAGTCCTTCCCATCAGGGATGAGTCACATCATCAGGATGGGTTATTTGGGCCCCTTCAGACCTTGAGTGTTCTGTAAAGGCTGTTACATACTTTTTTTTCTTTTTCTAATGCTGTCTGTGATCTGAGTATTTGAGCACTTTCTGCATAAAACCATTAGTAATAACTATGTTACTTACAGATATAACTGCCTGGCTCTTCTCTGTTGTGAGGGACCAAACTTTAGTTGGGATTAGGTTTACTGGAGTCTTTTTTAAGGAGGTTAGGGTAAGAATATTCTGGAAATAGAATGGGTGTTACAACTGTAAATGTAATTTTTGGTGGTAAAAATTGCAAAATGAGGATGGTTATGTAATATTTCTTAAGGACTGTCAGGCTAGATTTGCCCAAGCACTTCTACAACACTGTTCCACAGTTAAATCTGCTTGAATCTAAAAGCTTTGCTCTCATCTGTTATGATAGCCAAATGGCTTCAGCCTTGGCTCTGCATTCTAAGCTTTTTTAGAGAAAGAGCTCTTCGTCTGCTGAAATTCAGTCCTAAATATAGCTGAAGAGTGAGCAACCTCTCAGATATGGATATTAGGGCTAAGGCTGGTGCTCTGAGCTCGTCTCTCCTAAGCTCACGAGAGCTAGTTTGAGGATGTGACTGCAGGCTTGATGGATTTATAGTGACATGAACTATGAAGAAAGGGAGTGTGGGAAATCCAGACGACCCTTTGGTTTGTGCTTTTCACCTAATATGTTGACAGGAAAACACACCAAAATATAAAGGTAAACAGGTGACAGCTCCCATCCCCTCCTTACCCCTCCTTTTCCCACCTCCCCCCACCAATAAGGGCTGTCATTATTATTATTTTCAGCAACAATGGTAAAAACTGAAATATCAGTAAAACCTGATGGCTTCCCTACCTTATCCTAGAGCTCCACCAACAAAATTCCAAGTCCTTCCCCTCCCATAAGGCCCTAGACCACATGTAGACTGTAATCACCAGGGGATAGGTGATCCGGAATGCAATTATGCCATTATTATTATATAAATAATCTTTTCAGGAGATACTACAATTAAACAGTGATTCTACACATCAAATCAATTTTCAGTGGATATAGTTCATATGCTAGCACAAGACCTGAAAGAGGATCATGATTTAGTGTCCATGCATTCAAACAGCGCAAATAGTTTTGCAGTGATGCACTCGTTTAGATGTGCTACTGTGAGTTTCCATTATCCTCAGTCAAACAAGCTGATCAACAGTCCTATCAAACATGGAAATATAAGGCCTATTAAAAATGTATATTAGAACTGTTATATTTCAGACAAAACTCTAAAAGGAAGAATTACTATTCAAACATCACTGTTATTGGAACCTGACTTTGCAGCTTCTTTGAATTTCCCTATTTGCAGATGAGTAGGTAAGACTAAACAAATACATCCCGATACTTGGGATCCCAACACTAACAACAATTTATGAAAATGATACTATGTACATCTTTGGGAAACAATTGCTGTAAATAACCCATCTGTTATGAGAAGTAATCCTAAATAACAAGATTGTCACCTCAAGTAGACTTAGATGGCTGTGGAATAGGTGAAGCCTTCTCCACATCTCAAAGCGGAGTGTGTTACAGGCAGAACAACAACGAAATAAGGCAGCTACTCAAAACCACTCGAGACATACTATTTTGGAGCAGTTGCTTTGAAGTCATACCTTCTGAAAGCTATCAAAATGACAAGATGAGAGCAGGAGCACTGGGTCAGTCAGGCTTGTTGCAATGGTAGAATGCCTACAAAGGAATCTCAGTGCTATTTCTGGAGAATACAAAACATCCAACTTATCAATGACTTTGTTTTGTGCACAGATGTAGGCTATGTGGGAAATGAGGGAATAAAAACACGATTTTGAGAAGGTAGAATTAAGAATTTCACAATAACAGTCATGATTTTAAAGTTTGGAACATGACTTGGATGTTTCATGATGTGATATGGTTTCAGCATTTTAGCGGCCCCTCTGAAGGTGGAATGACTGATTTGTGCTATCAAGTCACTGTAAGATCTGACTTGGAAGCCATAAGCCAGGAAATACAGTATTGCCATTAGCAACACATACAAAGCAAACTTTGCAGATTTCAGCATGTAGTGTTTGTTAGTCTCAAGGGAATCGTCTAGTCCCACTTTTTGACCTTTTCTACACAACTTACTTTAGCTGTAAGATCTGAGCACACTTGAAATTGGGCCCTCTCGCACTTGCCCTTGCTTATCAGAGACTCACAGCTCTCTGACTTTGCAAGAGGCACAAATGAGCCCACAGAAATGAACCAAGTTAACCAAAATTTTCGTGAGTCAATACTAACACCTGTAGGGCTGATACAGGCTCCTTGGAAAAGCCTTTGAGA
>NW_009924439.1:6078-13344 GCF_000696875.1 Nestor notabilis | reverse complement strand
AGAGCGGGATTTATGCGGTAAAACAGCTTCCAAAAAGTTGCCAACCACAGCAATGTGGAGAAAAAAACCTACCACTTACTATAGCTATATAGACCTTGCCTAGTAGCTGTTCTTTCAACAACTTACATATGCAATTACACATCTATTCACCATCATTGCAGGTGCAAGCTGAGGAACAGCATGCGTATAAATGTGTGTGGGTGTGCAAATGCTTCATTATGGTGATTTGTTAGCACAGAGAGTGAAGCTTTGTGCCCAATGAATGTGTAAATTAGGCGCTTAGCGTATTTAAGCGAAAAACAGTTCACTTCCCTCCTTAGCCCATCCCTCTCAACAGACATTGGGAAAGATTTAGATATAGTTTCATTCCCTGTCAAAGTAGCAGCTTCCATGTAAAACCTAATCCTGTTTTCTTGTGCCATCCTCAGGTTTCTAACAATGAAAAGAAGTGAATCTCGAGGAATTAACCATGTTGAATGTTATTTTAATCATATGCATGATATGCTCTTATGTAGCATTAGAATAAGAGGTGTCACATCTTGTGTTGTCATTTCTGGGACAGAAAACTGGGACTGTTAGCTGACTTTAAATCATTTCTGGCGTTAACAAGATTCTGACCAGAGGCTCTCTTTTATGTTCAGGATACACACCCCATTATTTCTTATTATATCACAATACACTGCAAAAGAACAGCTGAGTTACCAAGACTAATCCTTTAAGTCTGTCTTTCTTTAAAGTGTCAGACAAAGTAAGACTATGCCATATTTCCATAATCTCTCTTGTATTATGAGAATATTATGATCTGTAACAACAACAAAATCCCTAAACTACATGCGTTCCTGTTGGCTCTGATATGCTTATGCTTGACTCTTCCTGTCAGAAAAGGTATTTCTAAGTCTGTGTGATTTCATTTTAACAGACATATCAGGCTAAAAATCAGGTGCTTAACATAAAGCAGGAAGAAAAGTTTTCTGGTGTTTAAAAATTAGTATTTCTGAGAAACCATGATGCAATTCCTGAGGCTGTCCTCTTTCTTCAAGAAACAACATAAATGAAAGTCAATTTGGAAGATCTGGGGTGTCTACTTCTGCTTCTTTTCTACTTGGATACATACAGTTAGCTCAATCTGTTCAAAAGTAGTTCTGTTCTCAGACAACCTTACAGCACCTACCATGATCTAAAAAAGATTTCTGCAATGCTGTGATGGCAAATTGCAGGGGAATTTCTTGAGGGAGGGTGGAAGAGGAATTTGAATTAAGAGCTGATTAATTAAACCCACCAGAAGTCATCTTCCATTTCTGTTCATAGGATGAGCTAAAAAAAAAGGGGGCGGGGGGTGGGGGGAGAATGTATATATAAAAGTGTATTCACCTTCTGAGAGATCCTGTCCTTTTGGACAGAGTGAAAACATCATCCCTTACATACCTATTCAGAAATTCAGGGCATATTTCTCTGCTGCTATTTGCATGATGTTTAAGCAGCTAAGAGCGTATTCAGTAACTTAACCCTTTTAAAATCCCTTCATTAGAGCAGTCAAACAAACCATGATCTCAAAATGCATAACCTCTTGGTAGTGTGGTATTTGTGTGGCTTGGAGGGTGGTAATGTTGTTCAGGGGGTTTAGGGCTTTTTGATTTGGGGTAGGTTTTTTTAGTAAGTTACTACAATGCTCAACAGGCAAAAGAAACAGAGGAATAGATAAATACTAAATTCCACGATGGGAAGTGGAATGAATTTTGTGCAGGTGCAGGACACATGAGAGCTGATTATATAAAACATTCTCTCCCAAGTAAAATAGATGAGTATTGCCCTGGGTCATAGTGCAGGTGCTTCAAAGAGGGTGGTAGAACCAGAGACCTTTGATGTGTTGGAATAAAGCCTAAACACATCCTAGAAGTAGTGTTATGAGAGCAAGAGGGAGAAAAATATAAATGGAACCACAAGCTACTGAAAACAGCTTCTTCTATTTTTTACTCCCAGGTTCTTCTTTCAGAAACAAGGGTTATTTAATCACGTTTCACCTCACGAAGCCCACAACATGGCAACTTTCAACAAAGGATATACATACAGTTCCTGAAAAAAGACACCAGTGACCCTATTGAGTATTACCTGTAGGAAAAGCCACAGTGTGAGGTCAGTTTTGCTTACACACCAAAGCATCCACACAGGAGAGTCACTGTACATGCCCTAAGGGAATAGTTCTCAGTGAGACTTACTTTTCATTAGACAACAGAGGATCCAATCTTGTCGTATGTCATAAATGAGATTTTTGACAGATCAAGATCAAATTGAGGGTTGAAAATGCTAGAGTTACAGGATGGCAGACTTTGCTGGCTTCTCTGGTGTTACAGTAGTAACAGCCATTCTATTTCCAGAAGAATAATTCAGGAGAAAGACACCTGGAGCAGGGGGCTCCTGCATTTGCTAAGGCAGAAGAAAAGTGCTAGCAACAGGATGAACTCAGACTAGATGGCAGAAAAGTGAAAAAAAAGGTATAGAGCAAACAAACTGGAAAATATAAAAAAAGTTGCAACAAGCTCTACTCCTTCACAAGAGACCAAGAAAAGGTAAGAAAGCACCAACTCTGTGAGATAAGAGGAAAGACCATTTTCCAGATCAGACTGTGTTGCCTTGAAAGATACTTTATTGGACTAAAGAAGTAAGATACAGGATACGTTTCTATTACAAGTTAAGGCTTCTTCTTAACATGTTTCCATTCATGCACAATATTCCAGATTTTGGAGGATGTTTCTTTGTACTTGTTAAAATAGTCTCTGTTACTTGGCTTCCTTTCAGTTTATTCTTCTGGTTGAATTACAGCAGAAAATGTACACCATAACACTGTGAAGTCTATTTGCTATCTCTCTTGACAGCTGTCGTTCACATACCCTATGTTTGCCTTAAGAAAATAAGCATCTGATCATGTCATCTGTTAAGTTAACCACTACTGCAAAGGTTCGAGTAAACTAGCCTCAGGCAAGGGTTCATACTTGTTCCCATTACAAATCTAGTAGAATCACGGGGATAGTGAGGATGTAATTACTTTGTATCATTCACTTCTGAATTAGCATCAGGAGCTTACAGAAGAATAGAATGTTCTTCAGGACTTCTGTTATCATTAGAGGTGACTGGCACACTGTTGAGTGAGTGGGTTTTTCTCTTGTACTGTCATTTTCTTTCTGCTGCTGAAACAATTTGGGATGGTCCAGATTTAAGGTTCTCAATCCAGCCATCTCACTCTGCCATGCCCATTCAAAATTCAGGTAACAAGTCATTGCAATGCTTACAGTAATTCAGTGATCCCTCAGGTGGATGGTCAGCAGTGGCCATTATTTACTGCCATATGCTGGCTGAGAAGAAATCTTTTAGCTACTTCCTTTCCCTGTTCCTTCACTGCAGTTCTCAAGTCCAACTGAAATAATGCTGCAACACTCAACATTGTGTGGAAAACTTCCGAGGCGCCAGTCCTAAACTTGCTGTGATCTTCCCCACTCTGCCCATCATACACAGCTGAAAGCATTTTAATTCTGAAGGCTGAGGTATTCTGGCTTAGTTACAAAGCACTCTCATCACATCTCTTACATGGCAAAACCTGGAAATGTGAAAAAGTTTCTAATTCTTATGTGGAATTGTAGCTAACCTTTCTGTTGAGAATGTTAGCTCTGTCTGAATGTTCCACACATTAATGATGATAGAATGAAAAAGTACTTGCAGGAGCCAAGAAACTGCCTTAGAGACTGACTTCTACTGTTTCTCTGAGTCCTCCAAGAAAGCAGGGCTGGTTCTAGATGCTGAGCAACTTGCCCAAAGTACTGACACTTGTGTGTGTTATTTGCAGTCACACACAGAAGACTGACCGTCAGTGTTTCATTTGGTGTTCCCATGTGCTCATTCAGTCACCCACTGCTTTACTTCCAGCCTGTCTCAAGCTTCAAGGCTGAGCAAGGATACTGTCCCTAAATAGCATCTTCTACTGCCCCGTGAAGAACACTGTCCTAGACTGGAAGAACCACAGTTCTGACCCAGTAGAGCATTTCTTTTGTTCTTACAGGATTAAAAAAACCAAGTCTTGGTGCAGGCTGTGTAGTTAAGAGCTGAGATGCCAACTTCTGTGAGGAACTGAATGAAATGTGACAGACACTCCCAGCAGCTTAATATGGGACAGGCATGGGGAAGACTGCATGGCCTGAGGGATGCTGCAGCCTTCAGGAAGGGTTGAAGGCTTCTCTGGCTTGACGTGATGCAGTGATCTATGTCCAGTTGCTGGTTATGCAGCAACAAAACAGTCTGAGGATGTTAAAAATATATATATATAATAACCAAGTTAACACATGAACTGTCTCTTCATTATATGCAACAATCATGAAGTGCTTTATGCAGAGGGACCTGCCTTTCTTTAGCTATAACCACAGGTCTGCATGCATGAGCCATGTGTGATTACAGGATATTACTGTACTACAGAACGCAAGATAAGATACCCTTTGATTAAGATCATCTTACTGAAATATTCATGCAGACTCAAGCATGAAGCCATTGACCTGTGTCGAGTAGTTATATGACGTTCTCTCAAAGGCATGTATCAATTGTGTATATATTAGACCATAAATCAACTCGAATTTCAAAAACAGCCATTTTATTTAATAGACACAAAGGATCCATTGTGTTAGCATAAAAACTCCAGCTATGTTGCAAAGGATAGTGAAGGTATCATATTTAGCTTTACTTACTCTTTGGTATTTATAGATCTGACCTACTTAGAGAAGCCAGGGTAATTAATGCTACATATCAAATTTTAAAAACACAAAGCCACAAATTTGGCTAGAAAACACCATAATGTTATAAATTAATAGTTTAGCCATATTATTTATTACAGCACGAATTGGGCAGTTCCAAAACCAAAGATTGTGAAAGATGAATACTGTTACTTTACTCACTAAAATAAACAGTTCCGTTTCTAGATTAACATGGCTCCAAGAATTGTGAGACTCCCATTTTCATTGTGGCACAAACATTAACTGACTGAATCATCTTAAACCATCTTCATTCCTAGCCAAAGTGCGAAGTTTATTATTTGACAGCCATATGAGTTTATCTTATTTGCACAGAGAAGTAACTCATCGCGTGCAGAGATTATTATATGTGCACATTAAGTCTGAGTACTTGTACTCAATGTATGCAGTCAGATTGGGAGTTTAGTTTTGTTTTAAAATAAAGCTTGTAACATCAAAGAGAGAAAGATAAGACCGGCTTTCAGGACTCTGTAGACTAGCTGAACCCTTTCCATTCTGTGCAAGTGCCCATTCTGCCTAACTTTGGAGAGGGATGCTTGTTACTGCTCTTTTTCCTTTTTTTCTTTAAATTCTGTCCTTACTGAAGCTGCCCAAGGGTGGGCAGAAAAGTGTGAACAAATACATATTTTGTGGTTTAACTTTTCTCTGTCAAGTTCCCGACTACCTCTATTTCATATTAGAAAAGGTCATTAGATGGTAATTAATTGCAAAGAAGAAGTACTAAACAGTAATTAGAAATCTTTGTCTATCTTCTATCAAAAAGACTATGGTTTCCCCTTTTTTCCTATTAGGTGAAACAATATTCAGCTCAAAGACTGAATCTCTGAAAACTTAACAAATACAAATTTTTGTCCTAAATCTCCAAGGGAGAGACCAGACTCGTCTGTGATTTTCAATAAACTGTCCCAGTCTAACGTTATGCAAAACAGTAGAGTTTCAGATTTATTTTTTTCTTTAATTCACCAAGTTTCCAAGATGTACTTGCCTAAACTGTTTTCTCCATTATTAGTAATATGAAACACTGGAAGCCATAGGACAAGAAACTGCAGCTACATTTAAATGAATAACTAAATAAATAAATCCGAGCTCTCTGACCTTACAATGAGAACAGATTTCCTTTTCCACACAAAATATTTTTTCTTCTCCCTCCCAGTTTTTTCCATAAGTTGACTGTAGACTGAAACACCTAGATACATAAGCACCATTTACCACAACAGTAGTACTGCTACAGATGATTTCTGTGGTTAAGGTATGGGACCAAGCTCACAAAATCCACAGTCAACTTCTAGTGGTGCCATTGGCTTCCTGCAAAAACCCAGCAAAGGCAGTTAATTAAAGCTCAATTGCCCCTGTGTAAAACATAAGAAACACTTGGGGTTTTTTCATTGTTTTCTGTGGTTTTGGAGAATGTGAGCCTGAATCTTTTTTGTAATCTGTGATAGTTTTTTTATGATGCATGAAAACATCTGAAGAGTTACGGATGAAAATAGAAACCCTTTGTAGAGCATATACAAGAGATCTGTAATAGCTCTGTGTGATGTACGAGATACTGCAACTCTGAAAAAAGCCCTTTTTCTCTTATACAGCTTGCTTTGATGGTTGTATACTTAAGAACTGAAAATTTATTCAGTAAGATGCAAATGCATTATTTAGATATCAATATAAAAATAAAAAAATCAATCCTGCATGGTTTGCACAGTGTGCAATGTCATCCCTGCTGCTTTTAATGCCAGAGTATAGTCGCTGCAAGCAAACATAAGTGTGACGAAAGAACTTGTCTGCACATAACAAGGTTCCCTCTGGTGCACGAGAAAGGATTCCCAGGAACCAAGGAACCAGGGGAGGTATAATATTTGAGACATTCTAGAACTAATAATTCTGATTCAACAAGGGATAATAGAAACTATTAGATCAGATAACTAGTGATAAAGCTTTTCGCTGACATGTGATAGACTACCTACCTATTCTGACTCTCATACTCAAGTTTAGACCAAATCCTTTACATGTCCCAGGGGTTTTGCTAGTAGCACTGAGAATAAGAGAACCAACTGGAATATCAGTCACAGTGCGCTGGGTCTCCGTAACGTGGGAGCAGAGCACACATTTGCAGTGTGTGATGTTCCCTTAGGCTTCTGCATTTCAAAGTGAGATTCTGTCCAAACTTTATGCTCAGAAGACAATGATTGTAAAGCTAAGAGGAAAAGAGGACCCTCAGTTACCATTCAAGGATGCAGAAGTAACTATAAGTACAAAAAAAGTTCATAAAACAATACCAGGTATTTCTGATATGATGACCTCAATCTCATAAATCCAGTCTAGGTTATGATGGTCTATCATCAGCATTTCCACTTCTTGGATAAAAAGGTTTAAATGGTTTAAATGTCTTTTCAGCATCATTCAAAGTACCTGCCAACTTGGGATTTAAGAGAAAACAGAACTGTAAACCACCTTCCCCCTGCCCACCCAACCCCCCACC
>NW_009924439.1:0-6047 GCF_000696875.1 Nestor notabilis | reverse complement strand
CACCCCCCCCAGGTCTCTATTTCATTTGCAGAACTCTAATATTTGGCTAAATATAAACCTCCAAACACTGGTAACAGTCAAACCTTGGAAAAGCCTAAAAACAACCGTCAACATGAGTAGCATACTTATGAACTGATCTCATTTAACGGCTGCAAGAGAAGCATTGAAACAGAACCTCAGCAAGCTCTCTCTTGAATCCCCAAAAATAAACTAAGCAGACTTTCAGTAAGTAAAATACCCAGGCAACCAGCATAAACTCTACATTCCCACGAATAATAAAGGTTTTGGGGAGCCTTATAGGACTGAAATTTGGATCTCAATGTAAAAGGAAACTAATATCCTGCATGTTTCTTGTCTCTTCTGAGCATTCCAGAATATACTCCCTGTTACGTGTGGTACAGCAGCTTTCAGCTGGGGGCCCTTTGGATAGATCTGAACAGAAACATTCTAATTTGAGTGAGAGAATTTGAAATATCCCAAGGCTTCATATATATGAAGCATATGCTTAAGTCATAAACTGGAGCAAAAGCATTGATCAGCTTGTTTTATTTTAGTCATAAGTTAATAGTGATGGAAAAACATGTGGAGACCTGGTACATACACTTCTTGTTTCAGAAGAAATAGGATGAAGGCTAAACCATCTCTGTTAACAGAACAGACTGGTTGATACAAGAAAATGAAATGGAAACTAAAATCTTTCTGGTGGGAAAAAAGGAATGTTTAGTAGGGGTGGCCTGGCTCAAGTGTTAGTGTCACATCTGAAAAACTGTGCAATAACTAAAGACATCACAGATAAGCCTACAAGTCCCTGATTTAAGTTGCAGTAATCTAAGTGACTGCAAAAGAATGAGAGCAGCAGCCAGCTGACAGGCAGAGCATCAAGAGCATCTTCTTCTGGCCTGGCGCCCGCTCTGCTAGCAATTTCCTTTAGAATAGAAGGGGGGAAAAAAGAAGGAAAAGCCCTAGTATAGAGTATTCCTAAACTTGATGTTTTATTGCATTACAACATTCCCTAGGCATTAGTGATGGATGCTGTCCTTATATTGAGGCTCTGCTGTGCTACAGGTCATCCTTCAGCCCAGAGCAGAACAGTGTAAAAGGAACAAAACACTTCAACTCTCTCCTTAGCATCCTAGAAGAATACTTACAAGAATGCTTCCTGCTACAAACTTTCGAATTATGATAACTAGAAACAGTGATGAAGGAGCTGTAAGTTTTATTCAGTTGTTCTCGAGTTAATTCAGTGCACATTGCTGCTGAATAGACGTGGTATCAATAGAAATAAAAAGGGAATTAGTATGTGGCAGCAATACAGTTGTACGTCCTGGAACTATTCTGAAATTAACTTGCCAGATCTGGAAGCACATTGCAGCAGTGTAGGGGCTGAGAAACCCCCTTCATCAGTCTTCTCCAATGACAATACTAAGAAATCACGTTAATATAGGTGTTAACAACATCTAACAGTACTGCATGCACCACAACAGCTCCTTGCCTTGGTACAGATCCTACACTGGAGGAGAAAGAGTACATGGTGGACCACTGGCAAGCTCTGCTGAAGAACTCAGTAACTCCCATCCCAAAAAAGTATTCTTTAATTGTATTGTGCCAGGGAGGAAAAGTAGCAGCATAAAGAGCAAACTGGGATGGCACCAATGTATACTTCTACAAATTAAAATGGATTTGATCCATCCATCCCAAAATTAAGGGGGGATGGAGGGAGGGTGTGGTGTGACATTTTCACACATTGTCATGGCTGTCTATATCTCCTCAAATAATACTGAGTTTTGACATGGTGTGCTCTTCTTCAGTCTGTGGAGCCTTGTCTTCTATAACTACAAATCAAATGCACTTGTCAATCTTTTCTATGCCATGTGACTGGCATATAATGAAAGCAATATTTTGGCTTCCTGGAACTGTCTCTCAGATAGATTGTGATACTGAAATCTGTTCTGAATTTCATACCCATGCCCTCTCTAGACTCTCCTTTCTCTCTTGATACTTACCTGGAAAGATGGAGGAGGGGAAAGAGAAAGCGGAAAAGGGAAAGGAAAATACTATGATCACTGGAATTAAATCCCTCTTCCCATTATGTTTTCTTAAGTAATTGCTGTCTTTTGCCACCTAAATAATCTTCCACCACCACCTTTTAATTTTTTTTAATTAGAACTTAACTAGTATTTTACCTTTTTTAAACTTCCCTGTGCCAAAAAATTACTCTTGATGTTATGGCAGGATGTGATATTTTCTAGACTAGTTCTTCAGCTCAGAGCTAACCCCAGATCTAAAATCAATTAGGCTGTGTCCTTATACACACAACTTCATATTCTGTCCTTCTCCCAAACTCAGTGTAAACAATGGGACTTTGAATAGCCATCTTAATGGCAGCAGGGAAGGATGCTACTGGTTTTAGAGCTCTTTCCTACGGGGATTTCCAAATGAAAGTTATGTTAATTGTGATACTTCTTTAAATCTGGCATTAAGTCGTGGCACAATAAGAAAAACAAAGTTCACTTTAACAAGAGCACAGTCTAGAGACAGTCTATAGTTAAACAAGACCTAAGTATTTTGATGCGTGCTTCTCAAATTCAGGACATACACCTTTTTAAGGCTTGCTCACTCAGTGTGACAGTGTGCTTCAAGACTGGAATTTGAAGTCCAGCATTCACTGGGCAGTGATTCTCATAAACTATTGCTCAGTGGCCAGAAAATAGTTCACTTAAATCATAGGCTGAAATGCACTGTTTTGTCTTAAAGAAGAAAATAACCGATTCAATTAAAACAAATAAACATTTACTCCTTCTTATCTTCTTCTGCTATTTCCAGTATTTTCTACCAATAAGAACTATATGCACCATTTAAATGCTGGAGGGAATTATCTATTTGTCAGTAGAGCCTGCACAGATAACTGAAGTCCGTATTTTCTTCGCGGACCATGACTGTGACCTCTCAATTGATCACTGTGAGGAGCTGCTGTTTAATTAAAGTTGCATGTGAAGGATCTAAATCAGTGAATTTGTATCTCTGGTTTTGAATAAATAGCTATTAACTGTCTCTAGTCTAGGTTACTGAACACCATGTTTATCTTATTTACTACAGGACTATTTAATAAGACCATAGTGGCCATGTATTAATTTTTAAAGTTATTTACATGTGATAAAGTTCACTGAAGTCTGTAAAGTTTACATCTGTCCTAGAAAATCAAGGTTATAAAATATCTTTTCATTTCTACAGTGAATGCTTTGTGAAGAACAGCACACTGATGAGAAGCTTTATCGTTCAAAGAGTAATTGCAGCTTCTGCTGGCACCAGTCAGGGTTGTGAGTGTCCAGAACTTCTCAAAAATCAACATCTAAGATTATCTGAACCAGCTTGTTACTTAGTTATTCTGTGCTCTTGCTCCCTTGAAGAAGAGGGAGTCCCCTTCAAACAAACAAACAAAAAACAACAACAAAAAAACCTCCAACAAGACCCCAAACTAACACCCCACCCCACCCCCCCAAACAAACTTCAGCTTTATTCTCACATGGGAAACTCCCTTTGAGATTTGACCTCAAGCAACAGTTCATCAGAGAAAAAAAAAAAGGCAAATAAAAGCAATACGAAGGTGAACTAATACTGGCTATCTGGAGTCTGGTCATCCTGAATTCCTTGAATCTCTTTGCATTACTCAGGTCCAGCCATAGAAGGTTGTGAACTTGTGCAGGACAGCCAGCAAGGCTTGTCACCAGGCTGTGTACAGTCAATGCTACATTCAGCTGGCGGTTCAAGAGAGAAAGGAAAACGAAGCATTACATTGGGGAATTTTCTTAGCTAAATACAGGAAAAGCTACATGCTGCCACCTATACATTCTCAGCTATGCCACTGGCATGTCCTGTATAAAGCTGGGCTAAAAACCTCTAACTGTATAGGTCAAGAAAAGGAATATAAATTATGTCTTTAAACAAACCCACAGGAACACCAGAAAAATCTTTAGAATATGGGTTGGCTTCATCTATTACCACATCTTCTACCTACTTTCTTGTAAGTAGACAAAGGCAAATGAATTGATACAAAATAATCCTTGACCACATCATGCATTCAAGAAAATGTTGCAAAACAGGAGTGCGTCTCCAATAGGAATGTAGTATCTTTCAAATTCCATATGAAAGTAGGGATGTTTTTGTAGTGATCCTTCAGTTATATCCATATTTTGTTATTGGGTTTTTTTATATTTTTTTGTTTGTACAATTTCAATGCATGTCTTAAATGTTAATGAAAATCAGTTCAGCTTTTAAATTAACAAAGAATCCTGCATGTTCCAACTTACTTTTCTACATGGTTTGTCTGCGAGCAGGGTTGGGATATAAATACAAACTTGCTACGTATCTTTTAGCACTCCTAAGACTTTCATTTGACTAGACTCCATAGATAGCTATGTTGGTATTATAATGATAACATTATTTTCCACAATAAGATAAATTACAATTATGTCATCTAGTGTACATGATTCTTACAATAGCATAAAATGTATTTCAGTTTTTTGAGTAGCCAATTGTATGCAATTGCACACAGTGAGAGATTACTTACACCACTGTAAGGTAAAATATTATTTAAATTAAGTCATTTATGTTCATTTTATTATCATTTTGAAGCATAGGGATGTTCAATATAATTTGATGAGCAAATTTAAAACCTGAAAAGCTTACCAAATATGCTAACTCTACTACTATCTATACCTACCTAGACGAAACCCATATGTATTTATCACCTTTTGTTTCTCTCCATGTGTTGTATGTTTAACACAATACCATTAAAGACATCTTTTCTTGCCTATTAGTATAGCTTCTGCTATGCAATGGGACGCTTATCTGATAAAGTCTGTACCAGGAAGAAAAAATGCTACTTAGTGTTGATAGTTCTTTCTCTTTACAAAACACATCATAATGTTTATATCTTTATTTGTCAGACATGTTGTTACTTTCTTTGTTGTATATCTCACAAAGGCCAAAATAGTTAATTAGCAGAAAATACTATAGAGGAATTAAACCCAAGACTGCATATGCCTTCCTTTCATTAGTCACTTCTGCTTCCAGAAATCAAATGGCAGAAACATACATTCCTCTTTCAGCCAGGATTGCCCCTTTGGGAGTGAGTCGAGCAGTTCATGTTAGAAGAGTCCTTTGTTCCCTTCGCTTAGGGTATCAGAGCAGTTGGGCATCAGAGATAAATCATTTACTGTTTGCCTTAATTTAATTTGTATTTTGCTCTAGAGCAAGGTGCTCAGAATTGCTTGATAAGACAAATAAACAGAGGAACTTAAAATAGTTACAGGTATTAATAACCTCACGGTCTCAGAGGGAAGCAGCATAGCAGGTGTATGAAAATAGCCTGGAATATTTTACTCAGTAATCTGAAAAAGGCTGGAACTGAAGTTCAGTCCCAAATTGCATACAGGGACTGTCTCTTCCAGGCTGACAGTGCCTAACCCAAAACCCAGAGCTGTTTCTAGGTTTAGAATTCAGTGTAACAGGCAGCAACGATCAACACCCCCTGCATTGTCTCACGCTGGTTTGATTACTCCTCTCATAAAGAAACCTTCCCATTCTTGTATGACCACCTATTCGGAGAAATCAAGAGTAAACTGGCCCTTAGCCTCTGCCTCCAGGTTGTTGTTGTGCCTTTCTATACAGTCACATCACATCAAAGTGATGGAGTTGTTTCTCTTTTTTTATTAATTTTTTTCTCAAGGGGTCATTGCTTGGATTCTGGGTTCTGACAGTCTGAAATGACTGAGTCACCACCAACACACGTTTAGGATTATTCCTCAAAGTGAAGTTAAGCTGAAAACACCATTAGCCATTGTTAAAGAAAATCTAATCACAATATTCTATTTATACTCTGGCGCCCTGGCTGTGCCCCCCTGCACCTCGCCCTATGCCCACACCCCATAAGAAGCTCACGCTTCTCCTTGGAAGTGACAATTACCTTCTGGCGGGGAAAAAGCCTTTAATTATGACCCTGTGTCCCCGTGTCTCCATGGTGATCCCATGCAAGCCGCCTGCCTCAT
>NW_009924438.1:0-65713 GCF_000696875.1 Nestor notabilis | reverse complement strand
ATCTCTCTCTTTGGGGGTGGGGGTGGGTGTTATATACACATACAAGACAAAAGCAATGGTATATTGAAAAATGTGGGATCTGAGCGTTACATGAATGGTATGGAATAAGGGTGGATATTGTCCTGGATTCAGCTACAGCAGTCATTTTTTCTCCTTCTTAGTAGCTGGTGCAGTGCTGTGGTTTTGACTTTCAGCCTGGGAACAACACTGATAACACCAATGTTTTTAGTTGTTGCTAAGTCAAGTTTACTCTGACCAAGGACTTTCTCAGTCTCACGCTCTGCCAGGGAAGAGGAGAAGCCGGGAGGAAGCAAAGACAGGACACTTGACCCAAACTGGCCAAAGGGGTATTCCATACCACAGCATGTCATGCCCAGTATATAAACTGGGGAGAGTTACCCGGAAGGCCAGATAGCTGCTCGGGTCGGGCTGGGTATGGGTCGGTGGGTGGTGAGCGGTTGTGTCCTCTCCCCTTGTTATTTCCCCTATCGTTTGGTTTGTATTATACCTTAGTTACTGGAGTGCTGTTATCTCAACCCATGGGAGTTGCATTCCTCCTATTCTCCCCATCCCTCTGGGAGTGGCGGGAGGAAGAAGGTGGGGAGTGAGCGAGCAGCTGCGTGGTTCCGAGTTGCCGGCTGGGCTTAAACCAAACTTAAACTTTGTTTAAAGTTACAAAAATGCAAACACCTTGATTAAACTCATGGACACACTGGGAAACCAGCCTAAAAGAAATTAACTGGGAGATTTGGTAGATATTTGAAGAAAACTATGTAAAAAACAGAACATCAAACTATGTTTGTGATGAGGAAAGCTAAGTTAGTAAGCTATAGCAGAAGATCTTCAAGAGCTATGGAAACAGTTATAAAGCATGTGGAAACTGGGTTTTCAGATTAAGCCATCTGGATAGGAATGCAACATGTTTGAGGTCATAGTTAAATGTATAAGATTGATAAACTTCAGAGATGTCCAGGAAAAACAATCAATGCATGATTCAGTAAAGAAAACTTCAGAATTCTGCCCTGTGTGGATGTAATCAAATAACAGATGAAGAATAATTATGATTTTAGATATTATAAAATTCCAAACCCTCAAATTTTAGAAATAAACTTTTAATAAATTTGTGTGAGTATTAAGAAGGCTCCCAGCTACTTGAGTAGTCAGATTCTAAAGCAGTCTCCCAGATGGAACAATGAGATGAAAAATAACCTGCCATTATTCATTTAACCTGTCTACTTCAGTTGACTCAATAGTTAAATGGCAATAACAATGTTAACTTAGCTCATCACAACATCATGTGGTTTAATTAAGTAAATCTTTTAACACAACTTTATCAAGAATATTTCTAAGTATTCTGACCTATTATATAGTGTGATATATATATTCATTCATATCTATTTTACGTGTCATTACACCATGATTACCTGTCAGAACACTCAGTTTGATGGCACAGCTCACTCATGATATGCTGTGTAGACTCCCTGTCTTATTGAATGGTTTCTTAGAAAAAACAGATTCTTTCTTATTGTAGCTTTTTAATTGCTGCACCTTCTTGCTTTAGTACAAAAAAGTAGAGATTGGGTGCAGTTTCTTCATTATATGCTCTATAGTTTGTCTGAGGCAACGGGAATGGTTTTGACATCTCTTCTACCTCTCAACAAAATGATAAACAGGACTTTAAATCTGAACATATGAATTAGCCACAGGGATTTTAAATAGACTTTTTGACCTACGACTGTAAAATTCTATGTATTGTTATACACCTCTCTGTGGGACCGTTTGATCACTTTATTATTTATAGATTAAAGAACATTGTTGCTAATTAATACCGTTCTAATTGTTGGCAGTGTAGATGTGCTTGCTTTGATGTTTTTTTGATCCTGTATTTTGGGGATTTCACTTACTACTTTTTTTTTTTTTGGATGATTTGGGATTTTGGAACCTGTATTTCAAGCCCTTGTTTCATTTTCTTATTACTGAGGTCTTCTCTTTTGTAACTTCTTTGCTTCTCATCACACCATTCCTTTTTCTTTTTCATCGAGTCTTATGAAATGGGGCAGCCCCAATTAATTCCTTGATTTATTTTTCCTTGTCTTTTGAAAAAAATGATTAGTGTAAAGGTTAATATTTTGTTACCTATATCACATTAGCCTTTTATTGTAGCTTGTTTGGAAGAAAAGCTTCCCAGTTAATGCAATACAGTCATTTCAGGCTAATCAGTAGGGGCAACCTAGCAATCTGCTAATATTTTTGTTGGTTCCTCTGATGAAGTAGTTCTCTGATAACTTCTTGCATGCACACTTATCACAGCAAGTACAGCCACAAAATGGGGATTTCTTTCTTACTGTCTACCAGATAAGCATTTGAGTTCATAAGGTCAGACTTCATGATTGTATTAGTTCCTACTGATCTTAAAATCTATGAATGATTCAATCAAAAATCACAGGTTTTGAATGCTTTGATCAGAAATCTTTGGGTTTAGCATATTACTAAGATGTTAAGTTACTAAGAAATATAGTTACTACACAGAACTTTGCTTCTCTATTTGCACTCACTAATATATTTTCATAGTAATCCAGTATGACCAACATGGACTAATTGAAACATGTTGTTGGGTTTGTTTCTTCCTTTATTTGTCTTTAATGTTCAGTAGACATTCAAGCTTTTCAACAGGAAAAAAAAATTTCTTGTTTCATTATAGAATTCTACACCCACCATACAACATTAGAATTCACATTCATCACGCTTTCAATTTATATATAAAGAGAGAACATGATACCACATTTTAAAAAGTATAAAAATAATTGTACAGAATGTCTCAAACAATATTATAAGGCATTAGGCAGACAACTACAGTTAACTTATAATTAGTTCCATTGTGAGTTTCAGCTTCAAAGAAACCCAAAACTTCTAAGAAGAAATTCAGCTGACTCTACCAAGCTTTGCCTACATGCTATGGCCTAGATCCGCTAAAAGAATTAGAAGTCAAACAGCCATCATAAACATCTAAGTCCAAAATGCAGATCTTCAAAACCCCAACTGAGCTGCTGCCTCACCCCAGGGGAAGATAGTTGCCTTCCCATGGCACCTAACTTTCTGTTAATAATGTTGTCTAGATACGTAAGACCACATCCAGAAAGACAGATAGATGTCCTTAGCAGGAATTAGGAAGAAATTTATTTGTCTGTATGCTAAAGTGTAACCCTGAAAAGCTCCATTAAGCTGCTACCTGACCTGGCAGGCACTGATCCCACCCAAGCAGCACTCCTTCCCTGAAAGTTTCTGCAGCAAACATAAAACTTCTGTCTCTGCAAGTGTCCTGATATACCTCAGATCCTAGTCTTGGTTCATGCTTATGCGCAACTGGCAACCAGAAACTTGCTGTTTACCAGCTAAATTTTCTGAGGATATGTCTGCAGTGCTAGCTAAGAGGTTGAAGGAATGACTTTGTGCATAGCCCACACTGCTTTATGGCTGTGTACTCCTTCGCTCTGCTTTGGACCACTCCAAGAACCTGCATATAGTTCTGGGGTCAGTCTGCATGCTTTCAAACAGCAGCATAGGCAACACTGCACCAGCTCAAGGAGAGAGTTGAAGGCTGAGGCAAGTGCTTACACACAGTTTCTCTAAGTACAGGGGTTATCTAAGTCTCTTATCTTACAGGGTTGACTATGCAGCACACCGGATTTCATGGAAAATATTTCTGAGTCCTATCTCATCTCACACTGCATATAGAGTTAGGGCATCAAACACATCCCATTAAAGAGAAGAGTCATTTGCCATTTGGCCAAAAGAAAGACCTGTATTCTCTCACACATTTCATCCCTTGAAACCCCATGCAGCTCCTAACAAAAATTAAAAAAACAAATCAGGAGCAACCTGAAAAACTTTGATTTGTCTCTAACACAGGCAGAAGTCATGCAGTTTTGAGTTTTATTCCCTTTGCACAGATCTGCAGATGATCTGCAGAAACAGTCAAGGCAGTAGGAAGTAGAGGAGAGATGTCAAGGGCAAAGGCTGAAGTTTTAATCTTGGAGAATAAAATGTAGAAACTCACATCTACTTCAAAGGCCCAGAATTTCATTCCCATTTTCATAGACCTTCCTGATCCACATCCAGCCTTCACCATGTTAGCCCACTTACTATCTTCTCATTCTAGAAATCTGTGCTCAAACTTTTTTTCCAGATATTTTTGTGTGATACATCTACTCACACCTAATTGCCAGAATAGTTTTTAAAGTACCCCTCTTTTTGATTTAATCCATGAGGGAAACACAAAAGTTCTTTCTTTCTGTAGAAAGTGGAAGGGTAGAACACAGTAGAAAAGAGTCCCATGACAATGAACAGTATTAATGATTAATGTTTTTGCCTGCAAGAATGGTCTTCCATTTCCACTCTTTTAAGTCTAGAAAGTCAGTTCAAATTAAACACTTGCATTTGCTTTTTGGTGTAGAAGAAAATGGCTTGCTTATCTTTCAGTGGGGAAATCTGATAGCTGCTTGTACTCTAACAGAAATGGAATTGAACTTTTTTCAGTACTGAACATTTGCTTGTAGACACCAGCAGTTTCTCCAAAAAAACAAAAGTTTGATCCTTTTCCCAGACACCAGAGTTAATAAGTGGAGGCACTCTGGCTGAACTCTATTCCCATTGAAGCTTATAAGAAAACTGTTAGAGAGGTTAATAATAGAAAAGTTTAGGCCAATGTTGAAGGTACTTGCAGATCTAGTACTCACACAACTTTCCCTTTTAGTTGATTTTGCCTATAAAAATTGAAAATTATTTTAATATTTTGAATTTTCAGGAATAAAGCTCCAATTTCCAATATAGCAAAAATCATTCACCACTGCTTCATCTCTTCTGTTTGCATAACTCTCCTGCTCATATTTATATCCTTGTTATAATTTGGAGAATTCTCAGAATGGCTTAAATTAAAATCTTTCACATTTTAATTTTTTTAAGTAAGAGGAATGCAGTCTTTTCTAGGCTAAACCTCATAACTAATAAAACATCAAAGAAAGATGATGAAAGAGATACAAAGACAGTATATGTAAATGCTACCAAGTGATCGTAGGTTATAAGAGGAATTTAGTATAGCAAAGATTTGGAATTGCCAATTGAGGTTTAAAAAAATGAACCACTAAAATCTTACCTCTAGATTCACTAAGGAGCTTTAACTATGTATTTCCCTCTAGAATCCTTGGGAGTTGCCTAAATACACCTCTGCCTCATTTTCTAAATTTAGGGCTGGAGTGCATTCGCTGCGTACGCTAAGCAAAAGGTGGCCCAGGCTCATCCCTGTAGTGCATTCTTTCTACCACTGGGCCCCCAAAAACTCATCCCCAGCAGCACTGTGTGGGGCTAATGTTCAGTGGAGGTAGCCAGGTACCGAAAGCTGCCTGTGTTTCTAGACATTCTCCACCTGCCCTGAACTTGCAGAGGAAATTGATAGAAATCTGCTGAGGGTAAACTGAGCAACTTCCAGCTCGGCTGCGTGATTGCGCTGATCCAGCTCCTCCACCATTAGGCAGTCATCAATCATTTTGCCTCCTCACTTATGGCCAAATTCCACTCTCAGATGTGCATTTGCAAATCCTGTTGACGTCAGCAGTTAGCGGTGTACGAAAGGAGAAGAATTTAACTCTTCATATAATTTCCTCCACTTTCTAAAGGTCCTTTTTACTTTTCCCTAGGCAAGATTTTTTTCCCTAGCATTATATGTAGGTTTAAGCATCGTAAAACGTTAAAAAGGCTGGCATCACCACTCTAAGGTACCACCTCACTGAGCCATATGCTTTAAAACTTTCTAAAGCTGATGGCAGTTCCTTTACATTCCTATTTTGTTTGGTATGAGATACCCTGATTGGGAACAGGTTACACTGGCAAACTTAGATTTAGAGAAGCATCAGGGAACAAAAACCAGAATCTTATGTCTTGGAAGCTGCTAAAAGAGAACCACAGAAGAGCCTGTTTAAAGGAAAAATGTTACAAAAATTCAACATTTTGGGGTATGTGGCCGTAAAATTTCAAGTCATCCAGATGGCTGTATCACTAGGCTGGTTTTTAAAAATAGAAGTTAATTTTATGTGACTAATTTATAGGCTAAGAACTAAACAATCTTCCTGAGTATTTAGTTCCTTGGTGTGTTTTTGAGGGCTAAGATGAGTCCTGGTGAGTCTGTAGGAGTGTTGCAGACAGATATATTCTAGTCCTGAGAGTCACAATTCTGTTCTGTTGGAGTCTTTCTTTTTAAGGTAGAAATGAAAATGTTCTTTAAATTTCAAATATGGATAGTGTCGTAGCTAGCTTTTATGTTCACTTTCATAATTCACAGTACAATTTATCACTGATTCAACAATTTCAAATAAAGTTTGGAACTGACTGGGATGTGTGGCTGAAGTGGGAAGATGTTAATCTTCAGACCTCAGCTATTCCTACCAACCAGCATTACCGTCTGTAGAACGTAGTCCTGCAGAGCTGGGTCACCAGGACAAGTCAGCATTTCCCCAGAATAGCCTTGTATATTAGAGGTCACAAATTAGTTAATGGAGCATCATCAGTCTCTAGGAGGAATAAAAGAAAGGGAAGAAAAAGAGAATAAAAATAAGGATTTGGTCCTTCACAGCTCCCTTCAAGAATCTGGATTTCTTCTTTTCCAACACAGCTTTCTATTAGCTGAACCTGATTCAGGGCCAGCTGCTGAATCCTCACACTGTAGGCTGCAGCTCAGCTGCACAGTAGTATCTTTACATCTGTGCCAGCTAGGGTTATTACTGAGTTTTATAACTTCTGCTATAAATAAAGCCTTGTCATCTAAGCATTCAATTTAAATACCTCTCAGTTTATTTTTGAACACTGGAAGTTAATAATAAATATCATCTTTGTTTTCTAATTTTTTTACTGAGTTGATTTAAATGCTCTTGACAGCTCCAATCCAATCCTCCCATCCAAGCTGACAAGCATGACATGCATCTCTGCATACAAGCTCTCAATTATGCATAATCCAATGTTTTCTAGGGTTTTAATTGAATCACTAGTCTCAAACTTGTTATTTTTAATTTACAACATTTGATTTCTGACACCGGCCCCTCTATGTCATAAATTATGCAGGCAAGAGCCTTAGTTGTGTGGGTGATTAAAAAAAACTAATTAGGCATGATTAAAAAAAAATAAAACGGAGACCTCTTAAATATGTTCATGTTGCCATGTAAGAGAGGCTTATTTCACTGGAAATGCTTGGGTGATTTTTTTTTTTTAAGAGATTATGTTCAGTTCAGTACAATTTGATTGATTTTGACAGAAATGAAAGAAAATGTAGGATTTTTTCTTCCTGCATATATACCAGAAATTGCATTACATGGCCCGTTGATGTGAATTTCTCCCACAGCTCATTGAATGTAATTTTGTTAAGTGGGCAGGAAAATGAATATGAAGAAAACTGAATAGAATCCAACATTTTCCTTGGCACCAGCAGCAAAGCTGAGACATGGCAGATATAGATATAAATATATGTATATGTATATGTGAGGTACAATTAACGATATTAACCTCTTATGCCTCAGCTGATAACAGTAGGGAAGAAAATATGAAGATAGTTAAACATCAGTAAAAGGTAGATAGTAGAGGAATGATGTGTCTGCACAGGCTGTACCAGTACAGCAGCAATTTAAAGGAAAAGAATGGTTTTGTCTTAAATTAAGAAATTACAAGCGTACTTGCTACATGAATTTACAGATGTTTATCGTTATTATTCACTAACAGCTTAAATCTGGCTATTTTAAATACACTGTGTCAAAAAAGAGCACCATCTACCCCCTTTTTAACATGTTCTTTTTTCCAATAATCTGTGGAAAAAATGAGGAAGAATCATTTCTTCCCTCCAGCTGTGCTACATGATCTCTATGTTCTGAGCTTTCAGTTTGTGCACCAAGGACATACACACTACAGCTGCTCTAACCCCCTAAATCAGGCTATGATAATAACATGAATGAACTAAAGAGTTGCTTCATCAGAAACTTGCAGTTCAGGAAAGAATTTAAGCTTCTGCTCAATGTTAGACCTGTAAATATTTCCAGCAACGGCGCTCTTCCACATGCATATAACCTTATGCTTATATGGTTTTCTGGATTAAGACCAAGGACTCAGATGAAGGTGCCTGGGGAAGAGCTGGCAGATTTGTTAGTCCTAACACCCTTAACAGCTTCAAAAATTCATGGTGCTGATTGAAAATCCAGGATGATCAGTTGATCCTCAAAATTCACTGTGGATTCTGGGGCTAAGACAATGTTTCACCTGCATCCAGGGGGCAGGAAGGCATTTCACAAGAACAGGGGTCTTTTCAACTGCTGATATCCTCAGAAACATAGCATTGAATAGCTGTGCTTTTTTCACTGTGAGGAAGCCCCATTGGAAGGAAGACAAGGATGTCAGAAAGGGCTGGGGGGACATGAGAATGGAGGGCTGAGCCCATGCTATTATTCTACAGTGGGCAAAGCTACTTTGGCAGTTCTTCACCAACATCTGTAAGACTGCCAACTAGCCAGAAACTGGTAAGCAAAAGCAAGAGAAAAATCTACCCCTTCAGTTCAGCCATCCTGGGGTGCCACCATGGGACAGAAGGGTCCTGAGAGACTGTGACAAGTGGGTGTTGTGGAGCACCATAGTTCTTGGCACATCATCTGCATGAATGTCCTCAGTTGCTGCCTGCTGCTTCAGATGGCTAAGAGAGACACTGTAAATCAAAGGTGGTTGATTTTTTCTGAAAATTGAAAATACTTGCTAACAAGCTATAAAGAAAACTTTAATGTTTGTAAATAGATTTTAATAGATACCTAGACAGCTTTTGTTTGGATGAAGAAATATGAGTGCTTGGACATAGAAGAAAAGAGATTTGAACTCTTTTCAAAGTGATCCTTCTGCAAATCCTGAGAAAGATTTGAAATGTACCCTGGTAATGGAATTGGTAATAAACTGTGAGAATAGGATGATACCATGCTTAAACTTGTGATCTTTTTCTATGTGAGGGCCTTTCTGGACTGGCCAGAGATCTGTTTTGAAATTCAGAAAGGACTTATATATTCCTAAGGAGAAATCAGTGGAAAAATCAAAGACCTATCTGCAATCTCAAATGTTAGAAGAGATACCAAACTATGGATATTCAAGGTAGAATAGATGCCCTATGTTCCTATTTACAGGTGTTCCTATCTGTCTTGTAATTCTGAATTCTGTGTTCAGTTACTCTTCATAGTCTTAAAACCTCAATTAGAAATGCTCAATACTTTTGCAAATTCAAATCCTATGTAAAAAGGGATTTTCTAACATAAATAGATTTAACCAAAACTTTTTTTTTTACCAGCAAAATCTAAGGTTTCACTTAAAAGAGAGAGGATATGTTGCAGCAGAGGTAATCAGAAATTAAACCATGCACCGTCAAAAAACTCTTCAACCATCGTGGTCAAAGTGACTATAAATCTCCTGATGTCTGTAATATAGTTGGCCTTTGTATTAGTGCACAGGGATTAGTGTAAGAGGTGAGGGAGAAACAGCATCCTTCTCTTGGGTAGCTTCCTCTCAAAAACTTACCAAAACAAAACAAAACTGTAAAAGTGCTATAAAAATAATGGAATTTGTGGAGAATTTGACAGAGGCCATAATTTTCTTACAACCTCCTTCAGCTAAAAAGCTCCTAAAATAAAAACAAAACTAAAAGCAATCCACGGCTTAAGACTGGATCACCTTCAATTTTTTAATATAATAGGCAAACCCACATCAAGTAAAGTTGTTAAGAAATCTGTCAGGTATTTTAAGCTTTAAACTAGATAGGTTTGTAATTCCAGATAGTCTTCTTCAGTTTCATTCTTGTAATAACTAGAAACCTTTCTTTAATTTTTCCGTAGGCTTTTTTTCTAAAGAAATTATCTGTTTCCTACTTTGTCCTTCCACATAAATAACTGTTCTCCCTCTCTAGTCTTTACTGTTTAGAGGTACTTTAGGGCAGCTATCTTATTTCCTCTCTGTTTTGCTTTTGCCAAATTTTAGTCTGTTCATCCTTCTTTGGCTGAAGCAAATATTCAAATGGCCTAATCTGAATCTTTGTCCTCTTCTATATGTCTTTATATAAACTCAAATATGCACAAAAAAAATATCTACACATATATTAATAAAGACCTTTTTCTTTTCACTTTACACTTCTTTTTCCATCTCAACATAAGCCTAATTTCTGGTACCTTTCATTTAATCTCTTTTAGCACAATTCAGTTCAAACAAATTGAGACAGTGTCATTTAGTACGTCTCAACTAGTTACTCTAGGATGCCTTTACACTTACTGGAGATAAACTGGTGTTTCTATGATGTGGTTATTCTGACCTTTTCCAGAGTTTTACCTGAGTAAAAGCGATTCATAGCTGAAAAAACCTCTTTTTTCTCTCTTGCTGCAAAAAGACTCTAGTGTGACTAACTCTGGCAAAAACATATATCAGAGACATCTATTTTTGGCCAGAATCATCCCACCCAATAACATCCAGGCATTTCAGACACAGCCTTCTTCCGTGAATAATGCTCTGGGAGCCTTAAGCTCTCTGCTTACTCCCAATGCCCGTTACAGGTAGATATTCACCCAATTACCCTTGGAGATGTTCCCAACAGTGGTTCAAATTCAGTTCTCATCTCCTCAAATCAAACCTACTTTTGAACATGACAGAAGAAAATAGCACTTTTCTTCAGTTAGCCTAGAACTGAAACCAATGTCTTCACTAAGACCGTGTTGCTACTTCCTTTGCAGGATAAATGAGAAGGATACATATGTAAGAAAAAACCTTGGATAATGCCTATGTCAGTAATATCCTTACATTCAGGTATGATTGCTGGGAGAAAGCACTCTGAACTTCCATGGCTCCTTGTGTACAGTTTCTGACACCTGGCTCTACTGAGAGGTGGAGTCATTAGTTCATATGATAAAGCTGTGGATATCTACCCATTCTTGTCCATGAGCACAAGATCAAGCAAATCACTCGTGCAATAATTTTACAGAAATGCATTTCTTTCTGTAAGAGGGAAACAAGATCATGAATAAAGACTATCCATATCCAAATCTGCCAGCTGGAGGCTTCTGAGCAAGACTGGTTTGTTCTAACAAATTAAGTAGTGCATGCAAATTTCTAGTTGTAGGACTGATACCCTTTTCTGTGCTACATCTGCTCCTCATCTTTCTTTTTCCCACCTGTTTCATCATGTCTTCAGCTGTTGGCCTACAGTTATATTCACTAGCACTTTAGAGTTTTAGATTTCCTACAGCTTCTAGTCAAGTGATAACATATATGTGTTGTGGTTTAACCCCAGCCAGTAACATTACACAGGTGCTTGCTCACTTTCCCCGATGAGCTAGGGGAGACGATTAGAAAGGTAAAAGTGAGAAAACTTATGGGTTGAAATAAAGACAGTTTAATGGCCACACACAAGCAGAGCAAAACAAGTAATTCATTCAGCACTTCCCAGGGGCAGGCAGGCATTCAGCAATCTCCAGGAAAGCAGGGATCCATCACACGTAACTCTTACTTGGGAAGTCAAATGCCATCACTCTAAATGCCCCCCTTTCCTCCTTCTTCGCCCAGCATTACATGCTGAGCATGATGCCATGCTATGGGAAATCCCTTGGGTAAGTTGAGGTCAGCTGTCCTGGCTGTGTCCCCTCCCAACTCCCAGCCTACTTGCTGGTGAGGTGGGGTGAGAAGCAGAAAAAGCCTTGACTCTGTGTAAGCACTGTTCAGCAGTAATGAAAACATCCCTGTGTTATCAACAGTGTTTCCAGCACAAATCCAAAAAACATGCCCCGTATCAGCTACTATGAAGAAAATTAACTCTACCCCAGCCAAAACCAGCACAATGGGAAAGAAGTTAATTTCCACTGAAGAACTAAAAAAAAAAAATATGATCAGATTAGAAGATTTCAACTGAATGTCTGCAGTTATGTCTTCTGCATACTTTTGCTTTTATAAATATCACAGAATTCTCTGATGGAGATAAGGGAGGCCAGGTTCAGTGCCTGTGAAAAGAAAAATACTGAAAACAAATAGGACCTGTGTCCACTCCAGGTCTGCATTTCACTCTTTCATGTGATCTCACCTTTATGAGGATTGTGGCATCCACATCAAATACCATGTCTTCTTGTAAGAATGATTTCCATTTTCATCATGTGAGGCATTTATTTCTCTCATGAGCTCTGTATACAGACTTGGTCCTCTGTATGGGAACGTTAGCAATGAGCTGTCATTTCAACAAAAGAAAAAATAAAAAGCTTGGCAAACATAAAAGTAACTACAACTACAAAGACCTTTCTCTGTGTTTCTTTCATGAAAATTTAGATACTTACAATACTGTTACTTGAGGACGTTGTAGGGTGAAGTCCCTTCTCTAATGAAGAATCTTAAAGGAAATTCAATCAATCCTAATAGGCATTTTCTTTTTCCTGCGATGAGAAGAAAGACTGTAGCAGCTAAATTCTCTGAATCGCTTGAGTTATTCTGGAATAAATCACCCACAACTCCAGAACATGTTAGCTCTGTAAACCTGTCAGTCATGATCAGCAAATTGTTAAACATTAGAATACAGAAGAACACATTTTTGATACACAAGCCCTTGATATAGGTGCTGCAACTTCAACACCAAAGATGTATGGTTTCTGCAAGCATGTGAGATGAAATTTTATACCAAAAAGCCTCTCCTGTTATTCCTTGAAGACTTCTCAGCAAGGATTAGAATATACATATTTCATGCAAAAATCAGACATAAAAACAAAATGGCTCTTATTTATGAGTAGGGAAATCTGAAAACCTAGAGCTGCAACCTTTACTTCATGCCAAGGCCATGAAAATGCAATGATCTACAGAAATTCACACTTTCGTCTCTGGGGGCATTGTTACAGGCTCAAAAAAGTCAAATTGCAGTTACTTGAGCTTGCAAATAATTTATACCTATCATTTGTCTTATAGTCCTAGCATTTTCCTGCTGTGCTGACCACCTACTTGTGTATATATGTTGCAACAATCATGTTCTTCACACAGTCACTTGAAGAGAAGAATACGTTATTTGAGAGTATTTGAAATGTCCAGGACTAATCTGCCAAGCAAAAACTACAAGCTCATACACCAAAAAAAATACTGCTTTCCCAAAGTATTAAATCATAAGTTACAAAGTAATTTTTTCAAATGTAACAACGGACTACATAAACCAGCGAGGAATCACTGCTAATTGTTGCTTATTTAATTCCTCTTAGCATTTAAATGAGTATTAAAAAATCTTTTAAGAAAGAATTTGCCAACACCTGTACTCCACAACAAATTTAAGCATAGAAGTACACGTTTTAGAAAACATTATTCTTCTTATTGCCACTTTTGATATTTTAATGCTTTAAATATTAGATTTTCACAGCCTTTTCACCATATATATCAGAATATTATTAGTCAAAAAGAACTGAAATATAACCTGATCTTATCATTACCAACTGTACTGCAAAGGACACATTTTTCTGATGTCTTATATACATTTTTCTATGAGAAAGGATAAGGAAGATTTAAATTAAAAAATACTTTATATCATGCAGTGAAATCTACACTTTTCAGTGCCTATGTTTTTCATTTCAGCACAATTGCTGCAAAATCCAAGCTGAAATCTAAATTAGAATTATCTCTGTTAAACAGAGGCTATTTGCAGTCATTCCAACATTTTCAAAACTTTGGCTGAAGGGACAAATGTGTCAGTATCTTTCTTCTTTAAATTTATGTGTCAGAGGTTAGACAGAAAAAAGAAAAACTCATTAGGTCATCTAGTTCATCCTGCCAATCTCTGAATCTATCATCTCATCTTGGGAAAGTACTGTAGACAGCCTCTGGGTGTTCTCTATATAATATATTGGCAGAATAGGGCCCGAAATTTTTGTTTTCTTACTACAAGTCATCAAAATAAACAAATAAAAAATCCCTCTGAGCTGAAACTAAATGAAAAGAGAACTACAACCAGCTGACCTAAAAAAGATCTGCAGGAGCTGTGTATCAGCTGAGTTTTACACCCTTTCACTATCCATTTCTAACACAAAAGCTGATCTTAGTGAATTTACAAAGATGTCAGTCAGAGAAGTACAGTCCTATATTTGGCACCAAGAGGAAAGAAGCATTAAATTTTTATATAATAAAATTGCAACATTAGGTTTAGAGAACATAAGAATCAAAATATTCTAATGTTTCCCTAGGTTCAGTTTAATTCATATCTGTGCCATCAGGAAAATAGTAGCAAGAACATAGAGTTGTCAAATTGCTTCTGTCCCACTCTTTATCCTTCCCTGGCAAATTCAGAAAAGAAAATTGCTTCAAATCAAGCAGACTAGTATTTCTTCTTTGTTATTCAAATAGAGACCAGGACTGCTGAAAACAATTTATTTCCGCATACATTTCAATCATACAATATCAAATTTTATTAAAAAAATAAAGTAAAATAAAACCACAGCATATTTACACTTTAAAAAACCTCAAATATTTTTATTTGTCATATAGAATACTGCTTTTAGTGAGTGTCTGAAGTTTTTAAGAGATCATAGCCCCATTTTGTTGTAGCTCCAGAGAACCATGATTGTGGTTCAACCTCCTCAACATGCTTGGCCTCACAGGACAAGAATGTATAGACCATCTGTGCCACAAAGAAGACTAACAATGAAGCCAGTGGGAGCTAAATAAAGTCCTTGTGTAGTTACATTCATTAATTTTCCAATGTTATTTTAGTTATTAAATCTCTGGATATTGCCAAAGCTTTTATCTTTAGCTAATTGTATCACCAAAATTATTATTTTATATTCTGTGCAACACATATGCAGATATATCAGCTGAAAAAAAAAATAAATAAACTCATCAATTTCAAGTTTCCCTGTTGGTAAACTCTGGAACTGGATGAACTGGCTCTTACACTCTGAGGAAAGTCCAATATAAAATCTGAAAATTCCTTTGTCCTTTCGTCACCCCATGAGTATAATCAAGTGGCTTCTGGACCATCAAGAGGCAGGTTTCCCACCTAACAATCACATCATTTGGCCCATATCATCTTTGCTTATCATTGAATGAGAAACTTATTCCTGGCTGGCAAAAGCTAAAAAGACAATAAGGACCTGAATCCAAAGCCTTGTGAATTTAATAGAAAAAATTCCCACTGGAATGAAGAGGCTGAGAAGGATCCAGCCCTGAGCAGTTTACGATATATCTTCTAATCTGTATTTTAAGCCTGTTAGATGTAGAATGTAAAGTATACATTGTACTTGTATGATGTATGTTTAATATAATTCCAAGGCATATCTTTGATTATGGTACTGGTGTGAAAGCAAAAGTAATGTTGTAATATAAAACATGGAACCATTTATTTTAATATATGTATGTGCACTCACTGATAATACTTTCCTGAATTTTCTAGGCTGGCTTTAATAGAAAACAGTGATAAATGTCACTTACTGGACATTCTCCACTGATCTCATATCAAAAAAATTACAAAACACCAAAATACAAATTTACACCTCGAGTTTAAATTTTGCTTAAGACAACCAGATGTCGGAGCTTCAGCTCACATAGGGACTTTTCCCACCAAATGTTTCCAAATTGTATAAACTAACAAAACTAAAGCAAATCAGAATGCTTTCTGTTTTCAGAGATCTGTCTGGTTAAGAAATGCTGACAGCACTACCAAAGAGTTTTATTGTAAATGCTTGAAATGCTATTTTTGCTAGACCAAAAAAAAAAAAAAGCCAGTTTCAGCCAGCTCCAAGATGGACTCACCACCAGCTAAAGCTGAGTCCATCAGAAACAGAAGTCTTAAAGGGTTGTTTTCTTCCTTCCCATATATATTACCATTGCATTCAAGATGTCTTTCAATGCTTAACACTAGTACATAAAACTTGAATCTTCTCAAGTCATAACCATTTTTAAATGAGCTAAAAGAACTAACAGTGGATAAAATTATTGGAAGTCACTACCATATATACATCTAATTTAAATAAAATATCATTTCTGATGTTGATGCAGCTGTGACTTTAAGTTACACAGTTTTTACTATGTAATACATATAATTACTAACTCTTATAACTGAAAAATTAAAGCAGATCTAACTGGGGTGGAAGCATTTAAGAGGCTAAGGTATGGCTTTCCTAAATATGAATATAATCAAAGCTATAAATAAATAATATATTAGAAACTGATAAAGTTAGTCCTGAAGATCATTTTGGGGTAATTGAGAGCTGCTCCAAAACAAAATCATATTTCTATGTATGTACAGTGTAGCCTGAATATTGCAGTATCCTCCAAACACAAGCCTTTTCTTGAATTTTTTGCATGTGTTGCTGGGAAACAATCCAAGGCAAGAAAGTTTACTCTCAAAGAAATTCAAAGAAGTTCATTTGTCTTGCAGATCTGTAGAGGAAATAATTTGGTGCTAACCAGTATTATCAAAAGAAAAAGAAAGACAAAAAAATATTAATCATGGGATCCCTCATGCATGGCCATGAAATGCTGTGGTGGGCAAAGCAAGTATTGTGTTCAGAACCTAACCATACTGACCATCCATCAACAGGTTACATGCTCCCTTTGTTGGCTTCAGATAGTTAGTTAGCTTCAGAATGGATTTTTTTTTTTTTTTTTCACAAAAAATTTTAGCCATTCAGGCTAAGAGTAAATCTTCTGAGACTAGGCATAGTCCAGACTCTCCCTATAGCTAAGGCATTTCTAGGACACATCCATGTTAAGATGGGTGTCTTGATATACCCATCAATGAGAACTGGGATAATTTCTACCCACAAGTGCCTTTTCTATGGGACACCAGATTTTAAATAGCTGAGGCAGATGTGTCCTTTCGGGCCAATATGTACTTTTTCTTTCTACATGTCAGCCTCACCCACCAACATTCTCCAATGCAGGACAATGTGTTATCACCAGCTGCAACCCAGTTCACTTTCTACACAACAGTTTGTTACCGTGCAGAAAGGTGACCTGTAGAAAGACATGATGATGTAACTACAAATTGCAATGCAATACTGCTGTTTGAGACAGAAAGAACCATTCTCAGGCTACAAAACTTCCTAACTTTTAAGTGGTTTTAAGGGGATAGGACCAGAGCATTTAAAACAACAGCTACAAACTAAAGATGTGAATTGAAGCCATGTCATGAACTCCTGCAAATTTGCCCAGGAATCTCAGCTGTAAATAGCTTCTTCATGTATAGCAACCTTGTGCTGAGGTTCCAAAGCAAGTGGGTGTGACACCAGCCTTATCGATTCTTTTAGCTACAGACACTAACTCTCATTAATACTACATAGCCTCGTAAGACCTATGGACTTTGTGATCCTGGTAACAGTCTTCAAACAGCTTTGCATGTGAATATTAATATACGAAAAAAAGAAGGGGTCAGCCCAATGTGAAGCTAAATTCTCTGCAGTGTTTTAGAGATCAGCATGAAGGGATCTTAGTTTAACATGTCTAGAGTAGTATTAATTATTATTAAACTTTTTACCTCCTGCATATCTCCCTGGGACATGGAGATTTGAGGACAGTTGATCCTCTTTCGGTGAGTTCAAACTTTGCAGCTACATACCCCTATGGGTATGCCTGCCTGTATAATTTCCATTGATCCATTGATGTGGCAGGAGGTGTCAGTGCAGCCAAATCCACTTTTCTAAGGGAAACATTCCTTAAACTTCTTATTATATGCATGTTTTATCTGAATGCTATTTTGTAAACTAATGAGAAACAGAAATAAGCATTCATTCCTTTTTGTGGAACAGATCTGGGGGAAGAGGGTGTTATGCTGGCCATGGTTTCTGATGTTGATTTACTTTCTGTTTTAAGGGCATCTAAAATTGCTGCAGGATCTCTCCTTATGTATTTCTCATTAGTACTTGTGTCAACTGTGTAAACAATTAATTAACTAAATGAGATTTTTTTTTCCTCATTATTTACCCCTATTTTTCACTTCTTTCCCCTACTTGTCACAGGTTGAGATCATCTCCAGAAAGCAGAGCTTTCCCCCTTGCCCATGCTGAAGGAGACAGGTCTTCCAAGGCACATGTGCCAGTATTGTTTGAAATCCAGAGACTACAACAAAATGTGCTTATGTAACATAACTTGTTCTCTGCATAACCTTGTCGTTGCCAGCTTCATGCTGACAATCACTGATTAACTCAGCCCCAGCACATGTCTGAAGTGAATCACAATGTGTTATCTGATTCCTCAGCAACATTTCAGGGGGACCAGATTTTTAATTTTAACTGCAATTTAGGTAAGTAAATGTGAACATACTGTAAGATTCAAATAATATACTGTACATTAGACTCTCAGCTGCAGCTTTATCATATTATCCTTTATAAACTTGGCTCAAAATCCAGAGGGACTCTGGACTGCTTAATTAGTTAATTTCTGTTTTGATTGGAAAGAAGAAAGTAAACCTTTTGGAAATGAATTCATCAATTCAAACTGCATAACGGGCTTTATTGAAATGCAGTCTGCAATGTTCTTAAGTCAGCCTCATCACTGAATGTTGGGACTTATCTTAATTATGGTTGGTTGTAATACTGTACTTATATTAATAATGTTCTTATGTTAAAGAGATTTTTTTGACCTTTTGGAGTGCAGAAATCAATGAGAAGTTGATAAAGCCAAGTTCATTGCTGCCTAAAGTAAAGCAAGCCTGATTTGTTTACTTACCTAAGCCTTCATCTGTCAGACCCATTCTGAAATGATTTATAGACCTCTACCCAATGAAATCATTTAAAGTAGATTAGATTCAAGGAACAATCACCTCTAATATGACAAGCTGATGGAGGCTGACAGGTAACCAAGTTGCTCTGGATGGCAAACAAGTTCCTGAAATTCTGATTAAATTAAAATATTAATGGTACCACTGGGAAAATAAGATTGAATCATGTTAGGCGAATTCAGTATTAGAACCAAAATGCAAATAGCGAATCAGTCTGTGTGAAGAAAGCCAGCTGAGGTACCAAGGGAAGTTACCTCCAGTAAACGAGAGAGCAGGAAGTGAATTCAAATTAAAAGCATTGTGTCAAGAGCTCACCTTCACCTTTCTGAGGTCTCTGAAACAACAAGGCCTAACAGGCTCTGGGGTTGGTCTGAACACTTTTGAGAGGTTACATATTTATTTGGACTTGCAGCCTAGTACTAATGAACAACTCCTGCTTTCCTAAGGTTATAAGGTTATTCTTTGAAGCACTGATCCATGCTTTTTTCCCCCTTTTTTCATGTTTGTTTAGTTTCTGTTTTCAATCCTGTACATGAAGTGGCTCTGGCTGCACTATAATTGCTATATAACTAAATGTATTGACACTGCCTGCTTTGGGATCTGCATTAATTTTGACATACAGGGTAATTAAATGAGCTATTCGTCTCACGTGCATTAAGGAACAATAGATGCCTTATCTGCCAGACATGCTGAAGTCTGCAATTACAACATGTTAAGAGTAGTTATGTTTTGCTTCACAACACCTTTTATTAAGGTTCTCTTAAATATCTTTAAATGTTTTTTATTAGCAGCTGTGAAGCAAAGACTATCCATTACAAGTGATACTGGTGGGATTTATCTCACCACACTTTAGACAGCGTAGACATCTTCATCTGATCTAATTGCTTAGCTTGCCTTTTTAGTCAGCAGTGAAAAAGACCTGCTTATAGATTGACAGTCATCTGATCTGGTTTTTATAGTTACATTTGGCTGCAATAAACTGCAACCTGGACACACACCCACACACATCATTCTGTATCTTCAAGGAGGAAGAAGTTTGGTAGAGGCAGCAGGAAGCACCTAGAGGAAGTGGTAGCTGCATTCACAGTGCCTCTCTACAGTGCCAATTTAGTTTCAGAGCAACAGAGTTCTCCTACTTTTTCCCAGAAAGTACTGTATAAATTATGGCGGCAAAGGTCAGTCCAATGAGATCCACCACTAAGGAAGAATGTGATTAACAGGAAAACAAAACAGCACCAAGACAGCAGCAGAAAGAAAGATCCTCCTAGAGACTCTTACCTACAAGGAAGGTTAGGTTTTCCAGACCAAAAAAAAAGACTGTTATGCATTATGGAAGCAGTGGAAGTAGGGACAGGACATGCATGAAGAACTGACCATGGTGGGGTAAAAATGGGAAACATAAAGTGGTTTTATCACCTCAATGGGGAAAAAAAAAAAGGGGTCAGAAAGAGAGTACTGCCAGGAGAATTCCCTAGACAATGGATCAGCTCACAAAGGTATTTGAAAAAGAGGTGATGGAGACTTGGGCAGAAGAAGAGACTGCTGTTGTTTTCTGACCTGCAACCAACAAGGGGGGGAGGAATTTATTTACATTTCAATGCCACGAACAATGGCTATGTCAACACTCACATTACTAGTTAAAAACATATTCGATTCTAGCTGGACTGTTGGGACTGCTGCAGTGTAATCTCACCAGTGGCAATACTAGAGTGAAAATGCCCAGCAATCGACAGAACCTGAAGCAGTTTGGTGGAGCCAAGAGACTGAGGAACACATGGAGCCTGGGGGAGCACCAAGACACAATGTGGCGTAAGAGAAAGAAGTGCCCCACTGATTGATTTAGAACATACAAGTAATGGTTAACCAGTTTGACAACCAGCATATTCTGGCTTGAAAAAATAATTGACTACACCGATCATTAAAGAAATAGAGAAGCATCTTCATCACTACTAGAAAAAAAAGAAAAAGTCATTTTAAGAAGGAAGAGGCAGCACAAAGTCAGCCTGTAAATATATGACTTGCAGATTATCTGCCATGTCTCACAGTTTGTAGGTACTGTGGTAATAGGGAGGAAGTTTAAGCTTAGCAACAATGGAGCTTTTGTGTTCTGACCACATGTGACAGATGGAAAAAAGGTAAAATATGGTGGTGTATGACCTATTCTAAGAGCATTTCTAGGAAAAAATGCTAGCTACTCAAAAGTTTAACTCATGCCATTAGGGAAAAGGATAGTAGAGCTCACACAATGCACATTTATTGTATATTCTCCAGTGTCTGAAACAAATTCTCAGATATCTGTGAATCATTATTTCCACAGTTCAACTACTTCTGTCTATACAATGTGGTTCTAAGACACAGGAAAACCTCCTTTGGCCAAATGGGCAAAGTACCATGGGAAAATACCATTTTCCCACACGTGCTCTCCAGCCAGTAATGATCTTGTCATGTTGTAAATTGTGATGGGACCCTATGCTCAAGGTTTAAAAACAGGTAGGCCCAAGTCTTCATTTCCTAATGATGTTAGAAATTGTTTTCTCTCAGATTTTCAGCATGTTTCATCAAGCCATCCTTTCATGAGTGCTTTGAAAATTATTCAATGTCCTTAGGTATCTAAACAGATACCAGGTTCTTTGAAGTTTTCATTTTTAGCAGGTTTGATCTCTAGTTACATTTCACATAGTAGTAATGGAAGTGTGTCTGTAAGGTATTATTTCTAGTCTTGCTATATTTCTGCTATTCAGGATATTAAGTACTTAGTCATTAATTTTGGTCCTATCACTGTCTGACACATGTTGTCATACAAGACAAGTCCAGTTTCTCTTAAAAGCTTCAAAACTAATACAGTCTGATATTTTGACTGTTAACTTTGATAACTTTTACACCATTAATCCATTATTACATGAAAAGGTGCAAAGCATCTGTTATGTAAAATCCAGAGCAAACAGAAATACAAGCAGGATGTAGAAAGTATGAGCATTTCTCCAGTAAAAGCTTGAGCAAGAAGATGGGGGCAAACTTTCACAGTAAAGAATCAGTGTACTTAACCTATAAGAACAACCAGCAAAGGGATTTTTGAAAGAACTCAAGTTGAAAGTTAATGCAAATTTATGTTCCAAGTTTAAACTTTTCCCTTTAACTTTCTTTTTAAAATATGAAAATTTTAATGAGACAGAAATAGCACTGTCTTGAGCATTCCCTGTGAATGTCCCCATGAACAAATCCTTCCTTCTCCTTTCAAGAAGGTGGATAATATTCTGGCTGTATTGAAAAACTTTAAGACTTAAGTTATGTCCCATATTCTTCTTAATTCTCACTTTTTATCTCTCTTTCTTCCTCTACATAGATCTAAATTAATATATATCTATATATGCAAACATAAAGGTCTGTATATATTTAAGTGTATATGCACCTATTGATATCTAGCATGGACATATCTTAATAACTATCTATCTGCCAACCTAACTGTAGCTGCAGGGAGTTGATTTTTTTGGATTGAGATGATAATATTCTGTTACTTTCATGCAACACAAAACTGAGCATATTATTGGTACCAAAAGTAATATACGCCAAAATATCTGGTGGTCATAGCTAAATATGTATCTTCTGTTTGTGGCAGATTTCATGGTTGTCTTATATCTAAGATCTTTATGTGTAATCAGAATAGTCAGGGGTGTATGGTATTTTTTTTTGTCCATTATACAACAAGACTGCTAGTATATATTTTGCCACATGGTTCCTATCTTTAATACACTCACCCCATGCATAGACTGAAAGCATTGAAAACATGTGAGTAGCTGTTGTTGACACTGGGTAAGTATGGAATCCATATATTAAATTTCAACATCAACTATGCAGGCCTGAATTTCCTGTGGCTTTGATTCTAGTGCCCTAGTAATGTTTATGCTATCAATATTAGCTTACATAACATTCAAGCTTTCTACCTGAGGGATGGGTAAAATTAAACTGTTTTCCTTGCTAGCAGAAAATTTTCTAGCTTTCGCCAGAGCTCCAAATACTACACGACTGCTTCATGCATGTATAAAGAGGGACTGCATTTATAACGATATCCTAAATCTCAGTTACTTTGGCCAATGACTCACTGTCCATGGTGCATTCCAAACAAAAAACAATGCAGTGTTGTTTCAAATGGCAGATTTCTTTTTTGTCTAATCTCACCATCTTGTGATTTGCTTTGTCACTTATGCCTGCAATATCTGTGTTTCATATAAAATCAAGCATGGTAGCCTCAAGGTTCTTTCCTAATAGACTTTTGTCCTTGAAACAAAATTCAGCTTGAAAAGTGTTTGTTGACTGATCAGGCAATGCTGGTAGGAATCACCAAGAATATTTGAGCTCTCCAAGTGCCTTTTGTGGAGAATTCTCGCTTAAATACAGAGGCTTCACAGCGTTTCTTAAGGCAGACAGGTTCTGGATCCACCTGGGATCCTTTCTAATGAGATCTTAGAAACATGTAATATGCCCTCCCTTTTCTTCAAATGCTCCACCCTCAGTTTTGTGATCTTCCCTAGGAATTAGACTCGACTTTAGCTGAAGTTCATTCCATAAATTCATGGGAAAATTAAGACTGAGATTAGAACCAAAAGCTGGCATCAAAAGGTGACTGGCAGGTATAAAGATCTGAGCATAGGCTTACCAGAGCAGAAAGCATGAAAAAATGAGACAAGCTGCATCAATTGCAGCCTTTTGCTTCAGTTTTACTTTCAAATCTGTGGTACAGCTGTGGTTGTACAGGGAAGAGATGACAAACGTACACATGTTGCAGCCGCATCATTGTCTTGAAAGGAAAAGTCAAAGTAACCTGTGAGGAGAGATGTGGAAAGGTGTTCCTGGAAATTGGTCCCAGGCCTTAATTTTTTGGGTGGCAATGGGTGTCCATTTTACCTCAAACCTCTATCTACCATAATATTTGATACTTTTCAAATAATTTTCAAATATTTTCTTTAAATTAGTAATTTTAGGTTTTTGTACAAACATTTTTAAAAGCGCATAATTCAGGGAATGTAGATAGAGCAACTAAGCTTAACATTCTGAATACAAAAACCTGCAGTCGGATATTTTGGTGAGACTTTCTCTGTTAAAATAAAATCAAGTTCCTTCATAGCATTATAGGACTATAGGTTATAACCTACAAACTACACATTTAGTCATATTTATTCCTAAATCCATTTCTGGTCTAGTTGCTATATTAATACAGGTCTGTCTGGCAGAAACAACTTCCTTAGACATTTGGAATGTGAACTTTAATTTGCAAACATCATTCTCCTTTATTCTCAGTCTTCGACTTGTAGCAGTATCTAGAATAACTGACACTTATCTAACTGAATTCACATAATTATTGGGGTTTCATACTTAACCTTGATGATTTTGTTGTAATACAATTGTGAAGGAATATCACACCATAGTAGTTAGATGTGGTCTGAGTCAGATGCTGCTATCTAATAATTCTACCCTTGACTGATTAGAAAAGTGTTGATTTATGGAATTTCTGATTGGTTGTCTTAGAGATTCTCATGTTCAGTAATCCATTCCTTAAAATAAATAAACTTTTATATTCTCTTTCCTCTCTCTGTGGGTCTGGGATAATTTCAATCATGCAAATAAATCTTGATGATTTCTTTTAAATATTTATTGTCCATTTATATAGCATTTGCTTCTAACTCTGCCATGAGGGGAACAACTGTTGCTGTCTTCCAGCTGGTATGATTTGTCCCCTAAGTAAGTTGGTTTTCTGACAGTATAGACACTGATTTTAAATGCATGTCATGTCATTATTTGCTTGTTACTACTGCTTCTAGTGATGGGTGTTTTCCAGACACATGCCCAAGAAAACATGAAAACTGCTCAGATTGACATGTTTTGCCAAATACTGTAATTCTGCAGGCAAAATCTGGCGCTTTTCTTGGCATCCAGCTCTCCACTACTCTCAGCGGGGGACGCACAATAAACTATGTGAGATAGATCCTGTCCCACAGTTGCTTAATTAATCCAAGGGGTTAATTAAAACAAGTTGTGCTGCACTGCCCTGCTAAGAACTCAAACCCACTACTGGTCTCTTAGTCCTGGAGTAACCACTGGTTCTTATGCCTCACATGCTACAGTTCTAGGAGTGTGTTTTCTGCTATTTAAACTATTGAATTTTGATCAGCATGATCTCAACATTCTTATACAATTTGTCCCAAGGACTATATAAGTCACCCTTTAAATACACTGTCAAATAAATAGTGTCATAATAAGGTTAGAAGAACATAGTCCATTCCTCTGCTCCAAAATAGGATCAACAATATGTAAAACATCCTTAACAGGTAATCTGTTCCCAAAAATATCCAGTGATGGAAGTTGTCTTAGCTTGTGTCCCAGTGTACCAGTAACTTTAACCAGCTTCTTTCCCCTCACTGATTACTCTGGGTGTCCTGGGGCAGAGCTTGTGCTTTTACACTCCCATTGCACACATATATAAAAGGACTCCCAGATTCTTCTAAGTATACCAAAATGGGTATTGCTCTGCCTCTCCCTTGTTATCGTTTTTTTTTCTCAGTTGGGAATAAACCTTTTCCAGTGGTATTATTTCAGTCAGCAGTTGTGGAATTCTCACATAGATGATGAACTGGACAGCCTCACTCCACAGCACCAAGGGTACAAGCTCTTCTGCTCTCTTTACCTCTGGCTTATAGATTTTGGACTTCTTTTTCTTTTTAAATTACATTTTGCAATCAGGAAAACAAAATGTGATTTAAGAGGAGTTCAAATAACAACGTTGGGTGCATCCTAGTTACCTCCAAATTCTAGTCCGTAGAGGTTTTTACAGTTGGCCAGTCCTATTGCAAGGGCAAAGTGGCATAGTCTCTAGTCTTCATTGCAGTATAAACATAAAATTCTAGTATCAGCAGTCGCAGCATGGTTCTACATAATAAAATATACACTATAGATGCAATAACAACTGTAGTAGTATAGAATATGTAAGCAATAAATATAAATGTTTCTAAGAAAGCAGCTATTATATCCATACTCTGCAGAATTCAAATCAGTTTCCTACTAACTTTGTCCATTGTTTTCCATGACCCTGTACCTGATCTGGTAATGGCTCCGTTCATCATAATGAGTCCAAATGCCCCGGAAATATCTTCTTGTCCAGATGGAGAACATTTGTAAAGTAGCAGGTATATGAAATACATATATTTGTATATTTATGTGTATGCTGAAAGGTAAAATATTCATAACTCACTGTAGAAAGTTTAGGCCTTTCTTAAAATAGGGTAGCTTTAATGAAAATAACTGTGATATGAACTTTGCTTCCAGCTGCCTTTGGTAGATTAAAGGAAGAGCATAGAAATAAAGGTATTAACATGTTATTAATGTTTATTGTTGAAATATGTATATATGAGTTGTGTGCCTTCATATATTATGTAATGTCTAAATTACACAAATGTGAGGGACTTTAATAAGTCATCCACATGGTTTCATCTTTTAATGTAATTTTGCTACTCTTGGCAAGGGGGTTGGAACTAGATGATCTTAAGGTCTTTTCCAACCCTAACTATTCTATAATTCTATGATTCTATGAAAAGTCACTATTTTCAGCAATTTTAAAAATTGTTTTACCAGTGAAAGAAGCTGAAATGTAACACAGAGAAATATTGTAGGTAGCATTGCATTAAGATCATTGATCATTTTTTCTTAATAAAATTAGGGTGTATGGAGAACTGAAACAAAACTGTGATGAAAAATGATACAAATGTCCAACAGAGGAGAAGCAAGAAAGGAAGGTTGATTAGCAGTAAATCTGCAATTGAAATATGCTGTCTGTAGAAGGTAAATTGTTTGCTGTCAGTATCTGTTCCCTTTTTTTTTTTTTAATTCAAGTTATTCCAAGTAGTGCATATATTGAGCTGTAGTGGTGAGTGCTGGATTGATGGCAGGGGTTTAGTCCAGCTCTGGGCAAGAATTGAGGGAGGTATCTGGAACAGCGCTCAAGAAACAAAATGCTGTTTTGAAGCTGATGCTGCATGGATGATGACTATGATAAAAATTTTCCTTGATGGGCACTTCAGTTAGGAGCACTCTATAACAACTCTTGGGGAATTTTAAGCATGTCACCTAGTTTTATTATTTAATTATTGGTTTAGTAGATGTCTTTCAGGTAGCAGTAGACCTGGCAAAGCACATGCTTCTCACAACACTGGGAGGATTGGGAAAGGGGAGACATTAATATATTAGCCCATACTTTCTTATTAATTTATTTTGTAGCTATGAAAATTCAGCATCTTCACAGAAGAGCTGTTGCAAACCAAATAGACTCGGTTGTGACATGGAATCTGGTTTAGAGAATTTACATATCAACTGATGTGAGAGCACGAATCAGAGGTTGCGTGGCCATCAATTTCAGCAACACCACAAAGGTGCTTTTGTATCTTTTCATACTGTCCTTCACCCCTGGGCTGAGGAAAGGGGAGTGGATACCCACAGGAAACCAAAACAAGCGTCAATATGTCTCATCTCCATGTTATAAAGACTCTTTTGTTAATCCAAAACTCGTACCTTCTTAGATAAAAGTAGCTACTTCTGTATCAAAAGCACTTCAAGCAAAACTCAGTCTTTGGAGTCACATTGCAGTTCCCTTACTGATTTCAAAGGGAATACAGCTTATGAAAAGTGCACAGAATATTCAGAATACACTGCAGGCCAAAAAAATCCAAAAAAACAGTTGGCTTAAAACATGTGTTCAAATTTGTTGCTTTTACAATCTGTCATGATTTCAGAAATGCAGCTTGTCCTATGTGTTCCAAATTTGTCATAATCACCAGGCTAATGTGAGAACTAGGATTTTTGTTAAGTCATAATGTAGTTTGCTTCCAATTATTTTCTGAGACTCTGTCCTTAGACCACCTGACATTAACATTTATCAGGCAATAAACTCAAAGTAGCATAGCTGTTTCAGTGGTGAACAATCAGGGAGTGTTGACTTCAAAATGCAATTCAATCCAAAAAAAAAAAGAAAAGGCAATGCTGTCTACAAAAAAATATTCTGGTTTTAGTGAAGTCACTCAGAGCTTTTAGATGAGATTTCCTCCTCCTTTCTCTTTTCCTTGAATATAATCAGCTAGAGGAGTTATGTTCCCTTCTACTGGGGTGATTCTGTGGAATTTTGATGTCTTAGATCAAAGAAAACCAGAGGTGTAGAATTAGCTAATATTTTAAAAATAAATGTCAGTAGAATTTTTTAATCGTTGTAAGAAGTTGTTTCACTTAGACTTTCATAAAAAGTCTTAGATTAGTGTCTTTTCCTTTCTCTGTCACAGTCACACCATCCCTAATTATCACGAGGCGCCAACACCCTTGTCATTAAACTCCTGCTAAGATAATTGGAAAATTGAAGGGGGTAGGTTGGGAATATTATGAAATGCTCCAGCTCTTTCTCTGCAGTGACAAAAGTAATTCAGTTCTGCTATAAAATGCCTACAGGTTCATCTTGATGGTGAGGGGGACGTGGGGGATGTATGCAGATGTGAAGGTGAAAACAACACATGAATATATAGAGAAATCTGAAAACATGCATCAGGAGCCACCGGAAAAATGTCTTACAGGATGGTGAGTGACGGGGTTTCAGTGGCTGACAAATGGCAGAGAGGGCATTGGAGGGGAAGGCTGAGGGTGCCACATAACCCTCCATGGGAATGGACAAGTAGTACCTCAGGTGTGCTTCGTCTGGTTAAAATCACTGCTGAATTGCTGAGGAAATTAACAACGGTGCTCCATTTCCCTCTGGTTTGTGCATTTGTTCACAGCTTAGGTATCGTCTCCCAGGCAGCCCAGCCTTGGGTACCCTCATATGAAGTCAGAACTGCGCTCTGCAGTGGCTTAGGAGAGGAACAGTACCTCTGAAGTTCAGCATGTGCAAAAGCGAACAAGTATGAATAATGTAGGTTCCCTTTCAGTACAACCTAGAGTGAGCAGATTTTAATGCAAAAAAGGGTTCTTCAATGTGGAAGAAGAGCAGAAAAATTTTCATTGTCTTCACTGAGGCACAAGAGTTTACAAGGCCTACAAAAGACGAATGTAAAGAACGAGAAGTTGCCAGAATAGCTGCAAAGAAGGATTGCTCAAACATGCAACTGAAAAAAATACCTGTACAATAATTAATTAAACTTCAAAATGTCCCTCTGAGGTAGGTAAGTATTATTAAACAAGAATATACAGAATTAATTAAGGTTTTCAGGGAAAAGAAAGGGCAGAGAAAAAAAAGCAAGCTGAACAAATTAATGCTAGCCAAAGGGGTAAGGAGAATAAGACTCCTACAGACAGAATCAAGGAAGAAACATATTGTAGGAAGAAAACATACTCATTAATAACGGAGCCATTATTGGAACTGATTGCCAATGCTTTCTTCATTATTGGAGCTGATTGCCAATGCCTCCCTAAGGGAGGGCAAAGATGCCAGACTCTTCACAGGGAAGAGGAGGAGGTGGGAAGGACATAACATCTTTGCTTAGCTTATCTTTTTCTTTTTGCTGGCATTCTGTCAGGCAATCACCTAATTTTCAGGTTTCCTTCAGGAAATGTTTTAAGGAATGCTGTAGAGATGCAGGCTCAGGATACCTGCAAGATACCTCTGGGACTCTATCTCTTAGCATGGCAACAACTCTCCCTGTAGCACAGATATTAAGTACTTTCATGGGGTTTTCATGGGTGCTGTGAACTTGGTACTACAGCTATCACTGCCAAGAGATAAGAGAATCACCAGGCCCACATCTCTTTAAATTCCAAAGGTAATTGATTTGACCAGGACATGGAAGGTCAAGCATTCCCATTAACAATAAAAAAAAACTTAAAAGCCAAAAACCTATGTGCAATTTTCTTGGTAAGAGAAGACAAAATCTAAGAGAGACAAAACCTAGTATGTCAGCCACCATCAGTATGCAGAAGAAGAGCCTTAGTAGGATGCTGTTAAATAGGTATACGGGGTCTGGTTGGGATGGAGTTATTTTTCTTCATAGCAGCCCACAGGTGCTGTATTTTGGATGTATGACTAAAGCAGTGTTGTTAAAATACTACTGTAGAGCAGAGCTTTCATACTATTGGAGTTTTCTCGTTTTCCTACACTGCTCCTCCCACAAGTGGGCTGGGCACAGGCAAGAGCTTGGAACTCTGAGGCCTAAGAAAATATCGGACTGATACTTGTTGAAGGTGGTCATCTGACTAATAGGGATGAACGCAAAGCGTAGGCATGAAATGCCTTTTTTTTTTTTCCTGTCTTTAATAATATTGATAAACCTCGGGCTTCCCAGTCCCCTGACTCAGAAGACCATGAGTACAGGAACAGTGATTTTTCCATCTGGGGACACCAAAATTGTAAGACAGCAGCTGTATCATCTCCATGTTCGCAAGTTCAAGGGGCTGTGTGAAATTCATCCCAGTGTACTAAAGAAGCTAGCAGATGTTATAGCAGGACACCTCTCAATCATCTACCAAAACTCTTGGGAGTTTGGGGAGGTCCCTGAGGACTGGAAGCCAGCCAGTGCTATTCCAATTTACAAAATGGGTGTGAAGGAAGATCCTGGAACTTACAGACCTGTTAGTTAACATCAGGTCCTTGAAAAATTATGGAAAAGATCATACTGGGTACTCTTGAAAGGCATTTAAAGAATAATACGATCATCAGGCACAGTCAACATGGCTTTACAAAACAAAAATCAATAAGGTCACCTGCCCAGTGGATGAAGGGAAGGTGGTAGATGTAATTTTCTGGATTTTAGTAAGGCTTTTGATACTGTCCCTCACAGCATCCTTCTGGGCAAGTTGTCTAACTGTGGGATGAGTGGGTTCATGGTTGCACAGGGTGAAGAAACTGGCTGAAGAGCAGTGCCCAAAGGGTTCTAGTGAATGGGGTTATATCTGGCTGGTGACTGGTCACCACTGGTTTTACTCAGGGCCAGTTCTGTTTAATATATGTATCAATGACCTGGATGCAGGATTTGAATGCACCATTAGCAAGTTTGCTGATGATACCCAACTGAGAGGTACTGTTGACTCTTTTGAGGGACAGGAGGCCTTGCAGAGGGATCTAGATAGATTGGAGCATGGACTATGATTAATGTGGTGAAATTTAACAAGTTGAAATGCCAGATTCTGCACCTGTGACAGAGTGACGCCAGACGTGAGTATTAACTGGGAGAGGAGTGCCTGAAGAGCAACAGACCCCTGCAGAAAGGGATCTGGAGGTGCTGGTCAGCAGCAGGCTCCATAGGAGTCAGCAGCAGGCTCCATAGGAGTCAGCAGTGTGCCCCGGCAGCCAGGAGCGTAAACCGCACCCTGGGTTGCATCAAACAATAACCAGCTGGTCAAGAGAGATGATTATCCCACTGTATTCAGCATCGATGCAGCCTCACCTTGAGTACTGTGTGCAGTTCTGGGCCCAGCAACTGAAGAAGGATGTTAAAGGTACTTGAATGTGTCCAGAGGGGGGCAACAAAGCTGGTGAAGGGGCTGGAAGGAACCATAGGAGTCAGCAGTGTGCCCCGGCAGCCAGGAGCGTAAACCGCACCCTGGGTTGCATCAAACAATAACCAGCTGGTCAAGAGAGATGATTATCCCACTGTATTCAGCATCGATGCAGCCTCACCTTGAGTACTGTGTGCAGTTCTGGGCCCAGCAACTGAAGAAGGATGTTAAAGGTACTTGAATGTGTCCAGAGGGAGGCAACAAAGCTGGTGAAAGGGCTGGAAGGAATGTCCTATGAGGAGCAGCTAAGGATGTTGGGCTTGTCTAGTTTGGAGAAAAGGAGACTGAGGGACAACCTCACTGCTTTCTACAGCTTCTCAAGTGGACATGGAGAGGGAGGTGGTGAACTCTTCTCCCTGCAATCCAGTGACAGGACACATGGGAGGTTTAGACTGGACATTTCTTTACTGACAGGGTGGTCAAATAGTGGAACAGGCTTCCTAAAGAGGTAGTCAACGCCCCAAGACTGTCAGTGTTTAAGAGGCATTTGAACAATGACCTTAATACACTTTAACTTGTGGTCATTCCTGAATTACTAAGGCCTAGATGGACTAGATGGTCCTTGTAGGTCCCTTCCATCTGAAATCTCTTCTCTTCTCTTCTCTTCTCTTCTCTTCTCTTCTCTTCTCTTCTCTTCTCTTCTCTTCTCTCTTCTCTTCTCTTCTCTTCTCTTCTCTTCTCTTCTCTTCTCTCTTTTCTTTCCTCTTTCCTTTTTCTCTTTTTTCTTCTTAAAAGTTGTCATAAATCTGAAAGATTCTTATTATTGCGTTTGCAATTCAGAGTTGTTTGACACACTTGTGCAAACAAATTGCAGCTCATTTTTTTTGCAAACAGTTTTCTGCAAATGCTCATTTAGGGAATTAATTATTCTCAAATCATGTTTTGATGTTTGTAATCATTCACCTACTTACGCACTCAGATGCCACGATGATAATTAGGAAGATATTGTTGTTTCTTTTCCCCAACTGGATGACCTAACATGAATAGACAGAAGCAGTGCCTCAGCAAATCACTGGGGCTCATTATTCTCCTAGGGAACATGTGGAGAAAGAGAAAAAGATGAAGATACTCTAAGCAAAGTAGAACTGCAGATTTGTTGGTATTTCATTTTTGTCTGCATTGTCAAACGAAAAAAAAAGTTGCAAAATATTTTCATTTTAAGAAAGATGTAAGAGCTGTTTACATTATTTTCAACTATACAGTATGATTTTCCATTCACGATCTAATTATAATCATGGACTGTAACAACCAGGCTTTGGCTGTATAAAAACAGCCTTCCAAAAGATCCAGGCATCTCTAACATTTGATTGTCTGAAGTCTGGCTAGAGAAAAAAAGTGGCACACATTCTTTATTTTTTCCTTCGAAAACATTAATACCTGTGCAGTAAAAAAATTTTGTGAAGACAAATTTTGGTAATTGATATCATAATAGTCATACTAGTTATTATAACTTGTACTGGCAAATCTTTACAAATTAGGCTACATATTTGAGTAATCCTAAAAGGCAAATAATTGTTCCTTTGTATGTGATGCATATGCTTATGGCACCTTTGGCTTTTCGGTCTACAAGAAGGAAGAAGTTGCTTTTTCTTTTAATAAATTTAGTGGATTTGTTAATTAGAGAAAATAGAATCATAGAATCATAGAATGGTTTTGGTTGGAAAGGACCTTAAGATCATCTAGTTCCAACCCCCCTGCCATGGGCAGGGACACCTCGCACTAAACCATGTTGCCCAAGGCTCTGTCCAACCTGGCCTTGAACACCGCCAGGGATGGAGCAGTCGCAGCTTCCTTGGGCAACCTATTCCAGTGCCTCACCACCCTCACTGTAAAGAACTTCTTCCTTGTATCTAACCTGAACTTCCCCTGTTTAAGTTTGAAGCCATTACCCCTTGTCCTACCACTACAGTCCCTAATGAAGAGTCCCTCCCCAGCATCCTTGTAGGCCCCCTTCAGATACTGGAAGGCTGCTATGAGGTCTCTTCTCTTCTCCAGGCTGAATAACCCCAACTTTCTCAAATGTGGATGTTTCTGGTTTCTGTTACCCAAAAACACATTCAGAACCCAAAGAAGATCCAAAGAAGAGAGCATTCCTCACCACCTAACAGCTACTTACATTTTTAGAGGCTCTTTTTAGATTTGTAGCTGCTTTTAACATTTGTGTTTTACTTTGGTTTGGTATTTTATTTTATAAAATGGATGTATGCATTGATTATCGTTTATTCTGTTCTTCTACAACTTTAGATATGAGTTGCAAGTTGTAGATGTCCTTGATATGGTGTATCGTAGAACAAGGAGCCACACACTTGAGACACACAAAAAAACTTTATTCTCAAAGAATAAAGGCCCTTGTACAAGAAACCTGTGTGGTGTAATTATGATCTTTATTTCAGGAAAGGAGCTTTGTAAGATATTCCTGTGTTACTATGATTTTGAAAGATTGAAAGGACGTTCTTTTCAGAAGTAAAGAGGCAAACATGGACGCATTATCAGAGCCATAAACTATGCTATATAAGCTTTCTTCTTTTCGTTCCTCAGAAAACCCTCAGCTTTAGCATCTGCAAAATTATTACAGAGAATACTTTTTGCATTCGGACACTAAATATTTCAAAATAAAAAACAAAGACTTTAAAAATATTCTATTGAAGACCTTGGTCACTTTGATCTAGCTGATGTTTCCATGAAAGAATGCAAATTGTGTCTTTATGTTAAAAATGTGAAATTAGCAGCTTCTCTTTGAAATTTCTAATTGCAAATCTTGTATATTCTTTGTACAAATCTACATGTGTTTGCCTAATACCTTTATAGTTTCAGTAATGATGTCTTAGATACAGTATAGCAAGGTCCTGGATAGTGCTGCAGCTGATTCTTGACACAAGTCTTTTGAGGAAAAAAACTTGTTAATAATTGTACAAATATTCATAATAGTGTAGAAATATTTATGCAGCAATTTTTAAGCTTATTAAGTTCAGTAATATGAAATCAATTTTACAGAGACTGTTAAGAAAAAAAAATCAAGTACTTTTCACTTCCTACAACTATTTTTTGAGCTTAATTAAGTTGAAGATAATATTTTTAAATCCAGCTGACTCATATAGAACAAATTTGTTTAGACATTTAAACCAGAATTCCACTGTTTATTAAACTTATGAAATCAAACTTAAAACATAAATATTCTTATGAAACTAAAATTATGTAACAGGTAACAGTCTGGTTAAAACAGCTAATAGCAAGAGTTAAAACTACCTTTAAAAGTATTCCTGAGGCTTTTCATCTACATGAAAAGGCAGGTGGAGTACACTGTGTATGTGTTTGACATTCTACATGTTCAGAATATTTTAGACAAACCCAGAAAGTGGTGAGCCAGAGAAAGAGTAAGAGAGAAAGTATGCCTATCAAACCCAGACAAGCCTGAGGGGGCATATGTATTCCACTTTCTATGAAATCATAAAGACTCACTCTAGGAAACTCTCTTAATTGCAGAAGCAATGCTTTCTCATCCTTTCATCAACTTTCTGGATTCAACAGAGCTCCAGCTATTTATTTTTCTGACAAGGAACCAGCGGACAACTTAGAAGGAAAAAGGAGAACAGAAGGAGAATCAACTGTCCATTTCAGCGATGCTTCTGCAGTGTGATGATGGCACCAAAAAGATTTTGCTGCAAGGAAAATGAAGTTGTGAGTTTTGATATGAAATTTGATGTATTTATTTCTTTTTGACAGCTTTAATGGGTCACAGTGATACCGAAATTTAAGATTCTTACAGCATCTGTTTATGTAGTGTGTTCATTAGAATACAGTACGGGCTAAAGTCTGGTAACAGGGATATGGTAGATTTTCATTTGGATTTTAGCTTCTGACATACGTCTGAATGTCAGCCTCAGGATAACTCTGAACTGATCTAATCTGAGTTCCTGATTTAAATACTCTCCTTTCTATTACAGAGTAAACATGTATATAGCTTTCCACGCAAATAATCTTAGAAGAGTAAAAGCCAACATGATCATGTTGGAAGAAATCCACAGATTGTCTCATGCAATATTACCGCACTGCTCCTCTTCCATAGGCAAATAAAATTAGGCTAAATTTTGAGCCTCTTTGTTACTTTATTCTGCTTTCCTTTTGTCTGTAGTCTTAATTGAATGCAGGAATTCACATCTATGCTTTTAAAATGAGTTTTCTGAAGTATTTTGTGAACTATGCACTTACATCTCACAGATGTAGTTCATGTACCACAGATTTGGAAATAAAACAATGCCCGATTTCCCAAGTGAGTTTACATAAAGTTTACCTTTACGTAATGTGTAATCTGTAGAAAAAAGAAAAAAAAGTTAAAAATTATTGCAGGAAGAGTGAGCAGTTACTCATGCAATACTAAACTGCGCCTAGTCATCAATTGCATTATTTTGGCCAGTTATAATTGTTTTAGCTATCTATGATAAAATAAAACTTCTCCACAGAGATACCCACAGACACATGACCATGACTGCCACTACAAAGAAACACCAGTTTGTAGTGTAGATTTATTTTATGCAAGTGAGCAGGTTACATACAGTATCCTTCTTTCTCTCTCTTACCTCTCCAGTATCAGTATAAAGGGATGTAAATTCAATCAGATCCCTAATTATCATGGATGGGGCAGTGTAAAACAAATAGAAGTGTGACAAATTAAAGCACAGGCCCAGGTGACGGTAGGACAAACAAAAGATAAAGGACAGACTTATAACTCCTCAGGAAAAAATACTTAGAAAGTAAACAGAAGGTAATGTTTTTTGGATTCTCCCATGGAAAAGACATAAAATCAACTGGATATTAAGACTACTATAATTAGGAAGCAAAAACTGAGCAGACCAAGAGGCTGGGCAGCTGTGAGATGGCAAGAATCTCTGAGCAAGGCATAGAAATTCCCCTTGCTTTGCAGACAGAAGCTGGGACAGAGAGGTCATAAGCAAGATATCACTCTTCTCACATGTAATCTGTATTGTTTTGCTACTCTACTTCATTTAACCTGTCAATAAATCAATGTATCCTAGATGACTGAATTGGTTCCAGGGTGTTACTTGTTATTACTGACTATTCACCTGCACCTGCTCATGTAACACCAGAAAAGACTGCCAAAGTTCATCTCTAAGTGGAGCATAGTGCTCAAGGACTGAAAAACTCCAGGCACTAAAGCAGAGAGAAAGCTACAGGCAGTCAACAGGAAACACTGAGAGGGGGAAATAACTGAATTGCCACCCCTCTTCAGAGCTCGCATTCTGAACTAGGAATTAAAGAAAAGCTTTCTTCACTGAAATCCCAACCCTAGAATCCTTTGCAAGCTAAGACAACAGAGAGAAAAGACCGTTTTTCTTTCTTTCTTTTCTAAGTAAGCTATAAGTTGCTCATGTGAGAGACAGTTTTAACTACCTTCTTGGCTAAGCAGGTTCATGCGTTCACATCTTTCATTTATTCATGGCTTAGCCTCCAAAAAAATGACCTAGACAAAAGACTCTGGGATATCCCTCTCAAAAACTAACTTCTGTCTGCTCTTGGAAATGGGTGGCTAGGAGTTGGCTCAAAATCATAGGGCAAAGGGTAAATAGGAAGGCCTGTACTGTGGACCCCACTTCCATTTGTTTAACTAGATTCCCACCATCTCAAAACCTGTCTACATCTGCTACAGGTATGTCTGCTTTCAAGAGTGTAAACCACATTGATTTCACACCTGAAAGTCTGGTTCTTTGGAAACATGAGTCTGGTGAGGACTGTCTCTTCCAGAACATGTGGTGAGCACCCAGGATAAGCATCTCTGCATTTCATATTATACCACATGGAACTGAGTAGTCAGAATTTGTGTGCTGAGCAGGAACATCTCTGTTCACATGAAAGTCATTCAAGCAAATAGCTGCTGCTGTTCTATTACTCACAAGCACTGAGTTAAACTGGTGTCTGGCCAATGGTGTGAAAATACCTGTAGTGTTCAGTGTGCTGCCTCATATACAAAAAAAGTACATATACCAACTGAATTTATCTGAGTGCATTGGTCTCCATTTTTAGTCACTGCTATCACCATTTCATGACAGTCATATGTCACAAATAATTTAGTAGATGTGTATGTGTTCTCTCTGCCCTAACTGTAAAGGACATATTAAGATCTTTGTAATAGCCTATATGCCACAATTTTTGGGAACAAATCCATCCCTATGCCATATTATATTAAACAGTGTTCAATTGATAATGTCATGTAATTGGTCATACCAGCTCACATAATAAGTTACTACAATTGTTACAGCAGAAACGGAGATAGAAAGGAGCCTTACCTGACTTAAAGACATATTTTGGTTGCAGACAAAATGGATAACTCCTGACTTGGACCCCAGAAGTATAGATTTGTTCTTATAAACTGTCACATCTGCGAACAGTAAGACAAGATGGACTGTTTCCTTAAAACACTGCCCTAATTTAGAAAACCTGAGATTGGTGAAAAGAAATTTTTAGAAAGAACTCTGTGTAAAATACCTACCCAGTCAAAGTTTTAAAGATTATTAAAATTCTCTTTTTACACAACAGGACAGAAAAGAGAAACCATATCCAAACAAATAAAGAAATTACATGGACAGTTGTCAGTAAAAGTTACAAGATGACAATTCAGAGATTTGAACTAGCTTCTTGCATGTGGGAGATAAATTTCCTTAAAAGTAATTGTGAGAAAGCACCTAATTCTCTAGTTTCTGAAGCTAAGAAAGATTTCCTGACAAACATTCAGCTGAAAGACTAATACATCCATTCCAAAAAAAATTGACAGTGCTGCTCAGCACTTCCTAACAAAAAATGGCCTCATACATGCTGAGCCTAAATCCCTGAACACAGTAGAAAAACGATCTTTACTGATCAGATGCAAAAAGCGTATAAGAGTTTCAGTAGTTTCTCCTGATGAGGAACACAACATTAACAGAGAAAAACATTATGTTATAAACCACTGCTGTCTTTTTATTCAGGAAAGTCCCATAAAGAAACAAGAGAGTTGTGAAGACTGGTAGGATAGTGGAAGGTGCAATTGTTAATAAGGAAATTGTGGTCAATTTTCACTAATATTTTTTAATCTCCTTTCAGTGTTTAGCTTGCAGGCTGGCAGGGCATTAGTGATATCTGATTAACCCTTCCATTCTATATACTCAGAGAAGATTGAGGATTTCCAATGGAGTGCAACAGCGTATATTCTGGTACCTAGAAGAGGCCAGGAATGTTCTGAAAGGAACTGGTGAGCCAAGATGAATGAAATGAGAAATAGGTGACAGCAGATTCTAGACTTGTGTAATATATGTTCATGCCACAGTGCACTCCAGTTATCCTCTTATTTCAAATCCAAAGTTGATGTCCCCCAGGTTTTCTGTGAAAATGTTTAGGCATAATATACTGAGTTTTATTATACATTTCTGTTTCTGTTTAACTAAATAATGACAATTCAGAAAATGTACAGAAACTTTTCAGAAATGTTATGTTTCCTGTAACTGCAAAGAACGGTATCCAGAGGGAGAGGTTAACCCTAGGATGCTGGTGCATATCAGCCTCTACACCAAAACCAATGCATTAAATAAAGCCAAAGGTGAATAATTTTTCTTGTCATTTGGATTTTTTTAAAGGTTGCTCACAGCCATATTCGGCAACTCTTGCTTAACCTCAACAACAGTTGACCATGGCAAGGCTACTCTGAGAGAGTAATCTGTGTGAAAGTAGTAAGATATAAACCTGTATCCAATTTGGGTTTGAGATTTCTATTTTTTAAAGAAAACTGCTTTGTGTACATTGTGTTACCTTTTTCTTCTGGGTCTTCTGGAAAAAAGTCTGGAGAACCCTCAATAATGTTCAATTGCACTAGAAAGAGTCTGATTTGCCAGATAGGCTACTATATCATGGTGGTATCTTCTTTAGTAAAGAAAATAACAGTATTCATGGAGACTCATTATTTTCTGAAAAGTGTGCACTGTGGCACCGAGTGAAGAAGAGGGGCATGTCTAGCTGAGAAAGAGAGGCTCCTGATTTCCCTGTATTCTCGCACGTGTTCTTCCTGCAATGCCTGAGAAATGGTATTCTTTTACCTATTCCTGTCTTCACTTCTAGGTATTCAATATTTAGTGACAATATAATGAACATCATACGTTACTGACTGCAGCCAGGTATGGTGCTGGAAAGCTCATTTGAGCTTTGTTCCCTGAGGAGTTTGACTGACCACTATCTTAGCACTAATGAAAGGTAGCATATTTTTGTCATTGGGATTTAGGTTCTTGTGGGGCTGATCTAAGAACAACAAACAACTCATTTTTAACAAGTGACTTACTTACATTTGAATTCAGTCCAGAAAATGAAATAGAAAAATGTTAAATTGCACTAGATTTTACTCTATAAGGCAGGTTATCATAGACTTATTAGTTATCAAAATCTGATTAGTCTGTTTAGTGAGCCTGGCGTGTTCTGTTGTGTTTGCTAAGTCAAGAAATTATATCACAGGAATTATGCACTCCTGTAGTATGCCTGATGAACACAGCACTACTGTAGTTTGGGTAACCATTCTCACTAGACTTTGCTTAATAGACCTTATATTTTATGTTTTCAATGAACAACTCATACAGGGTTGAGCCAAGGGCTTAATCACTCTTAATACAATAAAGCAGCACTTTAAAATATTATTAACCTCATCTGTCTAGATTTGGAACTAATAGACCATTGTGTGTGTATTGTCTTTATCCCTGCCAGTTATGTACATATTTATTAATCCACTCTTCCAGAGGAAAAATTTCTAAAGGAAAACCAACAGTAACCTTCAAGTGAATGGGCACAGGTTAGAAGGGCACTAATTAAATGTCAGACTTGACAGATTAAAATTATGAAATTTAAAATCACTGTGGAGCTCTTTGTCATTGTCAAATTAGGAGTCAGTGTGATGAGGAGCACGGAAGTGAATGGTTTAATGGATTGAATGGGAATGTGGCTTAGCAGCAGCCTTTTCTTGAATTCAGATCAGCCTGTAGTTCAGATCAAAGGCTGCTAGTTCAATTTCACATTCAAAAAGAGTTGTAGCTTTACCTGCATCAGTAATAGATGTCTGTGTATGTATGTGGGTTTAAAAAAAAATTAAAAAAAGAAGAGAAATATGTTTCATGGGAAATAATTTTTGCACAGATGATTTACGTGTTTAGATTAGAGTAGCAATATCATTATTTCTATTATTTGGCTATGTGGTATTTAATGAGATTTAAAAGTCAATGTGTTCATACACTGCTTATAATTTGTTTTTGAAAACAATTTTTCTGTTTAGCAAAGTGGAAGACAGTTAATACTTGGTTCTGGATAGGTTATACAGAAGGAAACAAGACTAAACTCGAGTGGACCATATCCTGATATACATTATGAAGAATGCTGCTGATTTCAACAGGGTTTACACCGATACACATGAATGGTATTGAACAAAATGGAAAATGGGATAAATAATAAGTTTGCTTTATGAGGAAATGTGCTTACATGATTGATACTGTTAAAAGTTTCATTTGCACACATGCAGATATACACACAGGCGTACATGACTATTTATATATATAAAAAGTGAATGTAATGTCTTTCAGACATCAGCTGTAGACAATCTAATGATCTGACTCATGTAAACTAGGTCTGAAAAGCATGAAATAAAAACATTTCCATTTCTTAAGTAATTACTTATATGTTCACAACATTTTCTTAAACAAATCAGAAAATTACTACATTGCCATTCTGAAAAACTTCTAATAAAGGATCTCTTCATTCAAACATAGTTTTGAATGATATAGGAGATACTATACAATAGCAACTGAAATTAGGATCACATATTAAACAGGATTTGGTAGTTATTTAAATCAGTGGGAAATATTTTAAACCATTAGGAATCTTTCTATTAAATTCAAAAGATGCTGGATCAAAGCTGAATTCTTTAATCAATATATCTAAAGTTACATGACAAAAAGCATCAATAAAAACATCAAGCCACTAATCGCATTCATAATGTTTGGGGGTTTTCTCGAGACAAGTGATACATTATGACAAAATTATGTTAGGTAACTTTTGTCCCATGCTCCAGTTTCATTCAGGCACTGCTTAAGACATTTGACAGAACTGGCATCTTTAATTCAAATACTGATTTGGAATGAGATGTCTTTATCATACTGTAAACCCCACAACCAAGGCACCTACCTTTCACCTCAGTGTGCATGTGCATTGAAGAGGAAAACAATACTGAACGTTAGTGTACAGTAGCATTTCTGGGTAATACTGCTCAGTATCTTCATGTGAGATGACTCAAATGCAATCCTAGCAGATTGCAGATAAATCACAATCAATGTCACCCCAGGCAAACACAGAAGTTCTTCAGCCATCATTTGAAGAAAATTTCCATAATTCCCAAGCTTTAGCCAGGTTTCTAACCTCTTCTGACTAAGGTCAAAGAGATGAGAGGGTCACATCACAAACTTTCCATAATCTTAAAAACAGGAGGACTGTAGATGAGTTACACAACATCAGGAAGTGATTTCTTGACAAGAAGCAGGCATCAACTAGTATCAACAGCAAAATGGGATCCCCTACATATTTCACCTATGGCAGTGACTTTACTCCGAAGATGTTCTGGAAAACAGGTCCCTATACCTTTAATACCTCACCGAGTATCAGACTAAAATCACTGGAGAAAAAAAGTGCATGTATCCACTCTTCCCCATCCTGCATTTACAGAAGCCACATGAACCAAACACACTGATTTCTAACTACAATGCCCAGAAAAGGGGAGGAAAAATAATTTACGCTAATCTGAATCTGAAAAGCTGCTATTGGATTTTGTGGATGATATGGTAGAGTCCACAGCTAGTGGTATGATTTAATACTAAAAGGAACTATAAACTAAACTTCCCAAAACAAAACAAAATTAAATGAGATGAAACTAAACTAGAATTTCTGTGGAGGACCTACTAGATTCCCCTGTGTGACTTCTACCATTGACCCTTAAATTATACATATTTCAGTTGCAGTCATTTGCAAACAAAGGTGCTAGGTGAAGAAGAAGGCACTAAGCGTAGACACCCAAGAGGAACACTTTCAAAGCAAGAGATAAACAACTGCCATTAAACCATATTTAAGTGCTTTTTCTCACAAACAAAAAAAAAAATGGGAGTTTTATGTAAGTATTCCAGTCTCTGTAGCCAACTGAGTTAACCCATATGAACAGTTTTTTCTGGAGTTATCACAGGATATTGAATTTGTTCTAGAAAACATTAGTCAGCATGGTCAGTTTTTGGCATGAGAGCAAGTATGGCATGAATGAAAGAACAAAGAACCAAGCATCAACCTGAGAAGTCATTTAGTTCTGTCTTGGAATCTACAAATTTCTCTCAGTAAACTAGCAAATACTTGGGGTTCTGGATAAGTAAATAATGACTGTAAGTATTGACCATTAATTACTCAGCAGCCACTGAATATCTACACTTTAAACTTCAGTAAGATTTTCTTCTCTTGTAAGAAATGGTTTTGTAAAGAAAGCAGACACTTGCACATTTAAATACATTTATATCCACATGAAGTTAATAAAAAATACAAATCATGCTAAAGAGGTTATGATGCCAAATAAGTGACATTTATTAAAATCCTTTTCCTCATTTCTCTCTTTTATGAACACTTCCTAAATTATTTTAAAAATGCCTCTGGAGTTCAAAACTTCCATTTGCCAGAGTCATGCATTATTTACCCATTCTGAAATATCACAGTGACATACATTTCCAGTATATCATCTTATCAAGGGGTTCAAGTGACTTAGAAGACAAAACCTTTAAAGCTGCTGAGTATTGGCCTTATTTTAAAGGGGAATGACAAATTCCTCCTTGAGAAATCCATCTGTTTGGTAAAGCCATGTGATAACAGTTTCCCACTGGCAGACCTCGGTAGGGAGCTCAGATAAGATGCAGATGGCCTGGGCCAGCCCAGAAAACATCTACACAGTGACTGTTCCTGTGGGACAGTACAGTGAATTTCTCTTTCTCTAGAGCTCCCCCAGGATGGATCAGGCCTTTACATGGCCCCTTACTCAGACTTGCAGCCAAGGATGTGCAAGCTTGCATTGGGGTCTGTGTCAGCACAGGTTAAGCTGCCCAGTCTTCAAATTTAGGGGTGAAAGGATGAACAGTGCTCTTTTTTGTTGGGTTTGCTTGGTCAGCTGGGAGTTGAATGGAGTTATATCTCCACACAGGCTTCATCTGTAATACTGCCTGATGCACCACTGGAAGCAGCACAGACTTGTGAAATAACTACAAATGGTAGACCACCAGGTTATTAACTCAACCAAAGTGTTTCAGGTGGTTAGAAGGAGAAAAAGGCTATTAACAAAGCATTCAATGTGCAAAAATAAACCAAATAAAGGTGGGGGGATTTATAGAAAATTGGCTGCAAAAATATATATGTCCATCACCTGTGACTGGTACACAAGTTTCTTGTGGTGGATGATGAAGGATGATGCAGGAAGATATAATTTGGTGAACAGCACAGCTAGTGGAGTCTGGGTTCCTGCAGATTTGTGTCACAAATGTTATCACAACAAATTAGTTGGATCTAAAGGGCAATATCTGACTGAAGTTTTTCCTACAACTGGGATATTCACTATATTTCTCTCGCATGCGGAGTCTCTGGTGTCTAACAAGGACTGAGCTTTTCCCTCAGTGAACTCTTTAGGAAGATTTCCCTTCTGTATATACCTATTTTATTCAAACTTACAGGAAATAAACATCTCTGAGTTCTTCTTCCTCCTGCCAGCTATGGCTGAAACTGGCTGGGACTTCCAAAATTATTAAGAAGACACCCATAGAATGAGAGAGGGGCATAAACATGGTAATTGCATAAACTGGTGCATGAAGTAAACCAAACATCATAATCATAATCATGATGATCATAAACCTGTCCCAGTGGGTAGAAGTTAATATTCAAAGAAAATGTTTGTCATGCAGAATTATCCTTTACAGGCATATGCAGTGCAGAACCAGATTAGTTCAATGGTTCCACCAGCAACACTGATATAACATAGAAGGGCTCTTAGCCTTTTTGGCACACAGCAAGTGGGTCCTGCCATGTACATTTGGCAGCTGTCACTGTATTCAACCTACATAAAGAATAACAGACAACCTGGCCCGGGGAATTGCTGGTGGGACAAACAACTTTTGCCTTTGGATGACCTGAGCAAAGCAGGTCTAAAATTTACTTTCTTTTTGGCTCCAAAAGGAAGACAATCTATAGCACATGTGCTGGCATGGAGGGCTGCTAGGTATGCTGACATTCAAGTTGTGTGAACAAGTGAGCTGTGAAAACAAGTGAGCTGTGAAAACAAGTGAGCTAGTGGGAGTTGTAAAGTAAATTTACCTTGTACTTCAAATGAACAATGAGAACCTGCAAGGAGACACTTTCTCTTCCTGAGAGCTATTAGGGACATCAAGAGGTAGCTAGTACCTGATCTGGTGTCTCTCCAACATATGAACCTTTTGGGAAGAAAATTGTAGGATCATGTAAGTGGTACTCTCACAGGTGGTGCTAGTCCCATGGAAGTCAGTGGTACTAGTTGCATGAGTGAAAGTTCATTAATTTAATGCAAAATTTCCAAAGTCCTGTTCAGGACTGAGGTGTGCTGATGGCTACTCAATTCTGCCCATCCTGAAGACGGTCAGCACTTCCAGCAGGCTGCCTGCTCTCCCTCATTCACTGAAGGCAAGGTCAGACTGATTAGCTTAAATAGTACAACTGTCTGTTCAAGTGAACCCAACCTGCAGCAAAATGGGGATGTTCATATGAATTCCTCTTTGGCAAAAGCAAGGAGCTGTTCTACATAAAAGCAGTTACAAGGACAGCTATACAAATAACAACATCCAGTACTGCTGGAACCAGAAGAAGATGCCTGCCTGAATAAAAACATAAGGCCAGAAAGGAAACACCTGGGTCACCAAGAGTGTCCCCTGAGATCTCAGGCAGTGCACTGTATAATCTCTTGCTTTTCCCTACTCCCAACAAAAGGCTGTTCCTGAAATTGAATGTTTCATGATAATGTGTGTAAGTGCTGAACAGTCAGATACTAAAAATGTTCATTTAAGAGTCTGTATTAAATGATGATGATGAAGAGGTCAAGTAAGATTTGTTATTGTGATTTTAAACTGTCATTCAGATGGTTTCTAATTTAGGTCACAAGTGATTAAATAGGAATTCATCCATAAATTTAAAATAATTACTCTTTCTATGTTACAAAAATTTAGCAGCAGATTGCTGTAAACCTTTAAAGATCAAAGAGGTAAAGATAAGGCTACAAAAAACAACCTGTAAATTTGTAATCGTATATCCTCAAGGAGCCATATATCACTACAGAAAGAGACATCGCTCACTAAAATGGGCAAATTAATCAGATAGCATTAATTGTAGCACTGTAGCTGTTAATGCAGTTTAATCTGTATAGCCATATTTCTGGGTATGGGGCACAGTATTTTTCCCTTTTTTAGAGGCCAATTTGCTAGTACTGTTTTTAGTGAAGACTACATATTAAACCACAAACAGGGTGGATCAGTTCCCCATCAAAAGTCAGCTAAGTCTGATAAAATTTTTTACACCAACAAAGGTAGTGGAGCTAGTTTAATTGTCTTTCAAAGCTTACAACACAAAACAGCATTTTTGAAGCAGTGCCAAATACCCTTGAAGATTAAAAACTGATAAAAGTCAACTGGAATCCATGTGTTGGTCTTCCTTTTTTCTGTTTTTATTTTTGCTGGAAGGGAAAGAAAAAGTGCAGGAATTAATACCCGACCAACATTTACATCAGAAATTTAAGTATTTTTTTAAATGCCATTCCATTATGAATGAAATTCAATACCTCAAATATCAGGAAAAAATACAAAAAAGTTATATCAGAATAACTCAATAGTACAAGATGTGTTTGTGCAGGCCACCCTCTGAGTCTCACATCATACACTGAACGTGAGAACCATGGTTTATACCTATCATTTGCATAAATTAAGAATTGATAGTTCATCTGCAAAATTAATTGCAATTTCAGCCCAGATCCCACAGTCGAAGTGTGCCAAAATAAATCCCAAGTAGCCAGACCTGCTAGCAGACTTACCACATCCTGATGAATCATGTTGGCTAAGTGATGGTTGTAAGAAATCATATATTAATTTTATCCATCTATTCATCTGTTCTGTGTATAAATGAAGCATGTTGTCTATTTGGAAAGATCTTTGCAGTCTATTCAGTTCCAGAGGCTCTAAAAAAATCGATAAAAAAGGTAACTATGAAAATTACACTGTCTTTGCTTATGTGCTCTCCCAACAAAGTTATAAAACACTGAAAAAATCCACAAAACTGTATGGAAGGATTTGTTTTGACTTATTTGATAGGATGTTTGGCCACTATTTGCAGTGAGAGCAAGCCAGGACATTATTTTATTTTGAATCTAATCCCTGTAATTATTGGGATGTTTTATTCCTACCTTAATCTAACTATATGATAAAATTTTGTGGTTTCATTAATAAAATATAGAAACGCAGAAGATATAGGATTCATCTCATCTTAGATCTGCCAGTTTAGACATCTGAAATTTAGATGATTACTGCAAACTAGTCATCCAAGTTCCAGCTATAACGAATGGCAAAAGCAGATCTTCCAAAGATGGTGCTTGCCACCTGTTTCAGAAGGGTTGGGTTGTTCCTGCCTCCATGTCCCTCCTTCAGATCTCATGGGTAATGCAGCCATGCAGGCAGGTAAGAAGAGTGTTAACTCCTTGGGAAATCACAATGGGCTGGTATGAGATGACTTGCTTTGGAAACAAGCAGCAGATGAGTGAGAAGGGAATGATGGAGCACCAGCCCCCATCAGATGCTGCTCGGGTGAGCAAGCTGGTTGTCGTGCAGCAGAGAAGGAGACTGAGCATGGGAAGCACCACATGTCCAAGTTCCAAGTACTCCCAGGGTGCTCCTGGGGTAAGTGTGAGCTTTACCTGAATGAGGAGCTGGTCTGCAAAAATAGTAGCTGTATAGCTTCAGGCTACAGACACTTAAATTTAAGTGTCCCCCTATAGTTCACTGCATGTGAGATCCTTCTATGGAACAAATGGATCTCTAGGCCTAGATTTAGTTGCCCAGTAATAAGTAGGTGAATTAGTACCAGCTAAACCCTCCTGGACTACCAAGATAGATGTAACAGATATAAAACAGGAATATGTGATAGTTATGCCCTTCTTGACCAGCAGGTAGAGGTCAGGTGGGGTAAGCTAGGGCATTCCATCTGCCACTGGATGTTCATCTGTGGGCAGCTGAACTAAATGCTACAGCTTCATTAGTTAGAATAGGCACTAAGACACCTACTTTCCATGTTGACACCAAACTGTGAAGACACATCTTCATCTGTGCCCTGAATCTCACTCTAAGGGCCAAGAGTCCACCAGTCCTGTGCAGATACCTCATAACCTCAGGCACCTCAAACAGCCCTGGACACCCATGTGAGGGCAACTGAACAGTGCCTGTTCAGACCTGTGTCTGGTTCCAGAGATCCTCTCCCAGTGTGCATTGGTAAAATGTGAGGCACGCTTCTGGAACTAGGGTTATAAACAGCATAACACTCCGGTTTGAGATACCTGTATTGCCAGCACTTTGCAAAATATAATTACATCATATCCATCTGCTTCAGCACAGAATCAGGGGACCACTACTGTGTTGTGAAGGACAGTCTTACATCTTTAATCGTTCCATGATGTTGGCGCTAAGTGACCTGTCTTCTAATCAAGGATGCAATGATACCACATTTCACGCATAAAATCTGAGTGTACAAATTCATCCAAGTGGCTTTAATTTGAAATATGAGCATTAGCAGCTGTACAATTTGTGACAGACTGATCATTTTTATGATGTGTCTGTTGGTATTGGCAATATTTTCTCTCTTCATCACTTGCACTTAAATCTTCCTTGCCTTTGGATGCTGTGCATGTGCAATGTGTAATAAAGAAACTGAATTACCTCTCACCCCTGGAGAAGGTGATCCCTCCAAATCAGCATGGTGGCTATTGGCAGGCAGTACACATCATTTGCATTGTGGCTGCCTGCACCCTGCTTGACCTACATATGAATACTGCAATTCACCTAATCCCTTTTGCTTGGCCAAACAACTCCGATATAAAAAAAGTATGATAATTGCTGCTGCTACTACCTGTCACAGGCGTACCATCGTACCACAGTATTCATGAGAGCTTGTGCAAAATGGTGCTCAACTAGCAAGAAAATTAAAGAGTTAATAAATTCAGACCCATTATTTTTCACTAACTGAGTGTGTGGGAAATAGAGGAGAGGTTTTTCTTTTGGCAATGAATTAGCTTCCACCCTCCCTTTGTTTGTTATTATAGTCATGGTTCAAAGCCCTCTACAAAAACAAGGTCCCACTTTATTATAGGACAGTCAGGTTCAGTGCACAGCTTGCAATAAAGAAATTAGCAAACCAGAAGCTGCAATTCTGTAGAAACACTCAAAAACGAAGAGGATTTAAAGTGACAAGATCCAATTAAATTTAATTACCCAAGCTGTATTTTCATTTTAACTGACACTTTTTATTAAGGAGCCACATGCACTAAAGCTAGAAACCTGGGCCAAATTGCATCCCAGTAATACAGTTATCTTATGCAAAATTCTGAGTATCTAATTTTCTAAAATGAAATTAGAGACATGGGGTTTGTAAAAGGTTCTCTTTGTCTGATACTATAAGACGCTGTTTGCAATGTGCCTACGCTACTGTATATCTATGCTACAGTAGCACCTGATGTACCTAATAAAACTTATTATTGGGAAAGAATCATAGCACACCTTTATTATTTTTTAATATGGAAGTATTCAGTATAAGCTAGGGAGACACAACTACTGCAAATCTGAAACTCTTGAAAACTAAAATATAAAGTCTGTGACTTTGGCATGAGAAAGCTATTTATAAATCTTTAAATCTTAGGCTTAAACAGGCACATAAACCTGGACCAAACTGTTACTTTAACGTCACCTTATTTGTCCCCATGGCAGCAAAGAGGGGCTGCAGAGAATAACCCACTGTGAGACTTACACCTGGGAGCTCTTTCCATGCCTCTGGTTTTAAACAATTTATAGATAAAAAATCAAAACAAAAAAATGGAAAGGCAGCAGACAAATGGTTAAACAACTAATAAGAAAACAGGAGAAGGGACATATTTGTTTAAGCAAGCTCAAGCCACTGGGAAGAGCGTAGCACCCATGGGGCTTTAAGAAACCTGTGAGGTTGCATTGTGGTCCTACCTTTCTGAGGGCTGAGTAGGATGTGTCAGTGTCTGGTGGCTGGGAGCGGGGCTATCTCCAGTGCCAGCACCTCAACACCCATGCCGTGCCTGCTTTGATGAAGCATTTCCCAGGGAGCAGGAGGAAACATAAATGTACACTGGCCCCCACTTCTTGTCAGGACAATCATTCTGCCATGAGTATGGCAATGGTCCTGCTCAGTGCCCCTGCTCAATGCCCCCACGGTACCTGCACTGCTCTACTCCCCTCCAGCCATCCCATACAGCCCCTAGGGCTGGTGGATGCATGGATGGCACAAACTGCTGACAGCAGCAAGGGGCTGAAGCATTGTCCAAAGGGAAGTGACCACCATGATCAAACTGCAAGCTTCATTTTTCCCCTGGAGGAAAGGAAGGATGCCAGGGAGCCAGGCTTTCAGGGGGAAAGTTCTTCTCCATGTGAAATGTCTCCCTTACAAGTATGCACAACTGCATTACCAAGACCGTTATCACAAACTGCATTTGTGAAATTGAGACTGACTTTCTTTTCTGTCTAGTACTGCTGCTAAACTTCTCAGGTTTCTAAGCAGAAGAGGTCTGTGCCTACAGAGGCTCTGTTTTTCTATGGAAGAAGTGAATTCAGTTGTTAACTATAAGATGACTACAAATATGGGTTACTTTGACATGTTTCCTTTGGCATTTCACTGTGTATGAATTTCTGTGTTTCTTGGGCAGAGAGAGGCAAGAAATTGGAGGCAAATCAGCACCTGGCAAACCATGTTTCAGTCAGGATTCCTGGGACTGGAGAGCTGAATGGAAGCACAATTGCACTCAGAAGGTGAAGACCTCTGTCTTGTTGCCCACCTGTTCCATGGTCTGCTGTGGAGATGTGTCTTGGAGAAGCTGGGGGTCATACAAAGGTGCAGATGGGGCACAAGTGAGTTCATCCACATACAGCTCATAACCATGTATGAACTGGGGTTAGCTCTGATAGGGAGTCCTGGTTCTTGGGGTAAAGTAACTCTTTCCATTTTGCATATGTATGTTCTCCCCTTCCTTCAACTTGCCCTTTTAAAAAAAAATTGGTTTATAGTGATCTGTTTGTAGTATAGTGATTCTGCTTAAAACTGCTTTTCCCCTCATTAATTTTGATGTGAAAGGAGGAACGAAAAGAATGTGTTTGACAAAGGGTCTTCGATATGTGTCTGTGATGGTTTTGGGCTTTGCTTGTGGATCCACCAAAAAGTCATGCTATGGATCTGAAGGCAAGTTTAAGACTTTCTCGGGTTTCTTTATATGGGCTGCCCTTGGGAGTATGTGAAAGCTGTTCAGGACAGGAGGTCAGAGATAGCCAGAAAGGGTGCTAACCATATGGTCCCCTTGGGTGCTATTAGCCGCAGGAACTGGCCTAACTTAGCTGTGTGAGCCTAGTGGCTTTTTGATGAATACTTCCTGACCATGCTGTTGCCATATTTCTGTTACTGAGAGATAAAGTATTCATTAAGTCAGATGTGAATATCCCGAGGTTTGGAATATATGAGCACCTAGATTTATTTATTTATTTTTTTCTCTCAAAGGAATACCAACTTTGGGTCTGAAAATTCACAATTCTGACACAGGAATATGGTCAGAGTATTTCGTAAAAATTGTGGGGTTTTTTTGCTTTATGGCCCCATTTTCCAGTTGGTCTGATAAAATTTCCTGTAGCAGACCATGTGCTCCCCTCAAAAATGAACCTTTCCAGCACTGGACTTTCTGGCTATTCTGCACAGGCGCACGCAATTAGCCTGGGAGCCTCCCCCAGGTAAAAGTGATGGTATGAAGCATTTGCAGTCTAATCCCTGTAATGCACTCATATGTTATTACCTCAAAGAAGCTATTCAGTTTTGAGTGGAAGGTGTATGACTTTTTTTTTTTTTTAATGTGTTGTTAAATAGAAGTTTGTTAAATAAATAATCCTTGTGGTAGCTGTACTGTTCTGGCCTAATGTGAGTAGAAGAATATGCTACGGTATTTGTAGAATCATAGAATGGTTTGGGTTGGAAGGGGCCTTAAAGATCATCTAGTTCCAAACCCCCTGCCATGGGCAGGGACACCTTCCACTAGAGCAGGTTGCTCAAAGTCCCGTCCAGCCTGACCTTGAACACTGCCAGGGATGGGGCAGCCACAGCTTCTCTGGGCAACCTGTTCCAATGCTTCACCACCCTCATAGTGAAGAACTTCCTAATATCTAATCTAAATCTGCCTTCCTTCACAGTAAAACCATTCGCCCTTGTCCTATCACTACATGCCCTTTGTAAAAAGTCCCTCTCCAGCCTTCTTGTGGGTCCCTTTCAGGCACTGGAAGCTGCTCTAAGGTGTCCCTTCTCTTCTCCAGGATGAACAACCCCACCTCTCTCAGCCTGTCTGCACAGGCTCTTTACTGTTTTCACAGGAAATAAAGATGAAAAAATTATGAATGGGAATGATATTGAAACTTTTCATGGAGAACCATCTGACTGTGACTACATCTCATTCCAGTCTCAAAATGCTTTACAGATAATATTTTGGCTCTGAATTCATTCCCATGAGGTAATTGCATCCTTTATTCTCACACTTTACAAATAAAAGAGACTGGGACTCTATCTTTTGACAGGAGTATCCTTCTAAAGATATTACATTATAAACTGTCCTCAGCAGCACTTGCTGTGAGTAAGACCACCTAACTCAGATCCTTTGAAACCCAGTCCTGTTCCTGGGAAGGACAGGGAAAAGGCTCACAATGGTGTCAATGGGTGCCTGGGGTGTCAGCTTCATACTCAGAAAAAAATAAAGTAGAATCTGGTTAATATCCTGGATGACTAACTAAAAAATACTGTCTGCTTTTCTATCAGCCTTTCCTAAAAAACAGCAACAATAATATAAAAAAAGACTTCCTTTGCATAAATCAGCCATTTCTCTAACCTTTTCTAATTTTCCTATTTCTACCATTTCTGATATTTCCACTTTCAAACACTCATTAAATATGAACATTATAGGATATACAGAATAACCAAAGAGCTTCTTGCTCTTCCAGTTGAGGGATATTTAGTGATGTGATAAATCAGTTTAGCCAAGATATATAACACCAAGCAGACTGTCAGAAAAAAAGACAAGTTCTTATACAAGTCATATGCATATTAATTCTGTAACTTCCAATTACCTGCTCAAAGACAGCTTCTTCCTTTATTACCATTCAAAATCAATTAATTAAAAATCATACATTTAAGAATAATAGGTCAAGAAAAAAAATCCGTACTCAGCCCATAGCCACATATTTATTTAGAAGAATGAATGACTGAAGGGGAAAAGCCCACCCAGCATCCAGTCTCATACACACTGTGAATGGCTCTAAAGCGCCTTTCGGGTGAGCAAACAAATCATGTAATTCTACCATGTGCTGATTCAAAAATAAATGCTGAACAGACTCAGTCGGCTCTGCATGGCTGTGGAGGGTGTCTTATTTCTAGCACCAGGGAGAATTAACAGGTTTGTAGTCATTTCCATGGTTGTCAATAGAAACAACTGTAGAAGTCTATGGAAGGTATTCATTAACATTGGAAATGAGTGAAACAGCTTCTCTTGGCTGCATGAAAATATGTCATTTAGCTGTTTAGTGAGTCTTGCTCACAAGTTCTAAGTTAAATCATTCTTCAGATTTGAGGTCAGGAGATTTCCTCAAGCTCCAGACTGGCTGTGCTTTTTGGGAGACTCTTCAGTCTTCCTAGGATCACCTAGCAGGGTTTTTTAACATGCTCCAAATCATCCCAGGATTTGGGGGTTTGATAAAGGTCTTGATCCCTCCTTCTCTCCTCCTGAGACACTTTTTTGTGAAGCTTGGCCTTTTGCTATAAGTTTAGGTCTGTGCTGACATGCTGAAAGTGGCAACACAGCCAAAGCACCCATTCATGTCTCAGGGTCTCATATTGCAAATACAGAGGAGGGAAGCTTAGTTTTACTGTTACTTGTGCTCTTCACCTTCTGTAGGACTTTAGTCTCCATGGTAGTCACCTTGATGTCTAAAACCTTAGTTGCATACGTATATGCATGCGTACATGTATACATATAAAATCAATCAGAATTAAAAAGTACATGCATAGTCAATAACGTGACTAAAGAATTCTGAAAGTAGGTCTAAATAACTGCCAACACTTCATCAAGGAAAGCAGGACTGGAAGAAAATCCAGAGATCCCATTTATTTGCCTGATTAAGCTGTACTGTTACACTCTCTCCTCCTTTTGCACCCACCCCCCACCTTTTGTAGTAATCTTCCTACATCTGCTGCCAGCTAGGCCAAGCTCAAACAGCAGTGTCAATTTGAGGGTCAGAGAGGTCAGCGGTGACACCCGATTTAAGTGTTATTCACTCTGATGCTGTGACAAGACAGATACAGCGTGGCCTGACTAAAGTGATGTATGTTAAATTTGTTGCAAATTACTGGCATGATGGATCTATTGATGACCCATTCCAGCTGTCAGGATGTCTCTATCAGTCTCTCAGTTACGCTTTCTCCTGCTGCTCACCCCCATCCCCCTCTGACTGCTCCCATCAACCACAGGGTTGCTTCATAGTCCCTGAGAAACTCAGGGTGCAATGCACAGGGAAACAAAGCATCAGCATCTGCTGTGAACCTGATGATCACTGGAAGTCAGCTCAAGAGGTGTAAAAGTTTGGTGATTTATAGACTTGAGTTCAAATTCAGTAATCTGGACACATATAGAAAACTGTTAATAATAGGTTTCCAAGCTAATGCTTGTCTTCATCCAAGGTATTGGAAACATGGGTATTTGAGCTCTTGCTTGGAGTATCACACTCATCTGATAAATTCTCTGAAGGGGGACAAGGCCTTCTTTTAACTTTTGCTCTCAAGTAGAGCAGAGAGATAACTGACCTGTATTTTGCTGGTTTTAATCCATTTCTGTCTTCTTTTTTATTTTTTTTTCTTCCCCTTCTCATTTGTTTCGAGTTAGACACAAAACAAGCAGCATCTTTAACAGATTTGCAAAAGAAAGTTGGGGCTGTTCAGCCTGGAGAAGAGAAGGCTGTGTGGAGACCTTGGAGCAGCCTTCCAGTATCTGAAGGGGGCCTACAAGGATGCTGGGGAGGGACTCTTCATTAGGGACTGTAGTGGTAGGAAAAGGGGGGGTGGGGTCCAACTTAAACAGGGGGAGGTTTGATTAGATATAGGGAAGAAGTTCTTCACAGTGAGGGTGGTGAGGCACTGGAATAGGTTGCCCAAGGAAGTTGTGACTGCTCCATCCCTGGCTGTGTTCAAGGCCAGGTTGGATGGAGTCTTGGATGACATGGTTTAGTGCGAGATGCCCTGCTTTTGGCAAGGGGTTGGAACTAAATGATCTTAAGGCCCTTTCCAACCCAAACCATTCTACGATTCTATGATTTTCCACAGCAGAAACTGAGAGAGAAGAAAAAGGCAGATGGAGACTACCCAGGATGTTCCCTTCCTATTGCTCCCTCCCCTTCAGAGCAAAGCAATATCCAGCTTTTCTGGCAAGTGGAACTATAGTCATAAGAGGGAAAGGCAGCAACCACTTTACAGTAGGTTCCTCAAAGAATTGCAGCTTGCCTGCTGCCCATGGCAGCTGAGACTCTCCCCTTGGTGCCCCATGGGAAGCAAGGTTTTGAGGGTAGTCAGGTCTGTCTTCTGTTTTTGCAATGGTGCAAGTCTGGAGCCTGAGAGAGGCATAGAAGCCTGATTTGGTGAAACGGAGTGAAACAGATGGAGACCAAATCCTCCCAAGTACCATGGAGCATTTCTACTTTCAAACCGATGTCCCTCCTAGGAGTGCTTGCTCCTGAGCAGATGCAGTAGTAATCATAGAAGTACAGACCTTTCACACATTTTAGCACAGATAGAGGAAGCCCTTAGTCATGATGATAAATTATATCCCATTCCATAATTACATTTAAGGAGCATCTTATGAAAAATTCTTCTATTTAAAGCATTTGATTTGTTTGTTTGGTTGGTGTTTTTTTTTTTTGCATTAACTCCACTATAGCTCTGAGGCATCCTAAGTAAGATTTGTTCTTGCTTCTAATTATCATTACTTCCTGCTGCTGCTGCACCTTTTGTTCTTTCATTCTGACCCACAGGTTGTCATCTCTTCGGTCTGGTGTTGCAGAGTTATTTTTAATAACAGCTAATTTCTTCACAAGCAAAATGAGAGAGCAATTCAGTTGCAGTCCTTGTATTCTCACCAATTTGCACTAGCAAGGGGTGCCTCAAATGCTTCTGATCTCCTATTTTCTCTTGGATTGTGCTAAATCCCACCCAGCAAACAGGGACATTCAGGACTGCTGAAGTGAGTGCCCTAGCTGGAGAGACTCGGGATAGTCAATGTGCAAAAGAGAATCTGTGAATCTGAAGATGTTCTCAAGAGCATGAAGGGAAAAGGGAGAGTGAAGACAACAGTTCTATTGCTTTCAGTTTAGCTCGTCATTGGAAGACCAACATGACTATTCCAGTTCCACTAGTATCTTCAGCATCTTTCAGCATTACACATATCTGATTTTTTCCATTTTAATCTGAGTAATCAAAGTTCTAAGGAAATGGGAAGCAACAAAGAAACATAGGCCACTTTATCCTAGAACTGGAATGTCAACCAATGTTGCGGTTCCTTTGTTAATTTTAATCCCCTGTGAATTCTTATTCATGGCAGGGATGAAACACTAACAATCAGGAAATACTCCTGAAAAAATAGTGGGTCCTTCAGCAATTCAAATATGTTGATAGAAATAAAAATAATTTTGTCTAGCTACATGTGGATTTGATTGAGCTCCAAACTAGTACAAAATCTGTACTTGTTATACTCAATGCTCAATATAAGCCTTAAAACATCTTACAGCATTATAAATCTTTACATGTGCTATGTCCAGATCTACCTCTCCTTCATCACGAATAATTACACAACAGTCACCTAGATAGTCCAGTGCTGAACAAGAGACCTCATCCCAGCTCATATTCTAGGAGTCACCAGGTGATGTTAAGAAATAAGAGATAAGAAAGGTACAAGAAAATAATTTTGAGAAATCTGCATCTATAATTTTATCTCCTCTGCCGGAAAATAATACAACTACAGTTGTTTGCATAAGCCCACCAGCGCAGGGTCACTTTGAGACTCCTTCTCAATGGTAGGCTTTCAAATCAGAGCACTTGCATATATTTATCTGAATTCCACCCCGTCTTGAAAACTGAAAACATGATAGTTCCTGGCCCTCCTCAACTTGACTACAGCAAAGTGCTGTAACTCAGCACACAGTAACTAGGAAACACTGGATGACAGTGAACACCGCAGCACATCTTATCAGCAAGACTGGAAGACATGGCTATTTTGTCCCTGTGCTCTACTTCTTCCAAGGTATTTAATTATATTATCATCTTCAAAGAATTTGTCCTTATCTGTAAGTCTCTTGGTGGCACTTGCCAAGAAGATTAAAATACAGCTTTAAACTGTCAGAAAAGCTGCCTGCGCCACTCATTACCATGTGTAGGCACATTCTTAGCAACTGTCCTGGGTTCAGCTACAGCAGTGATTTTTTCTCCTTCTTAGTAGCTGGTGCAGTGCTGTGTTTTTGACTTTCAGTCTGGGAACAACACTGATAACACCGATGGTTTTAGTTGTTGCTAAGTAATGTTTACTCTGACCAAGGACTTTCTCAGTCTCATGCTCTGCCAGGGAGGAGGAGAAGCCGGGAGGAAGCAGAGACAGGACACCTGACCCAAACTGGCCAAAGGGGTATTCCACAGCACAGCACATCATGCCCAGGATATAAACTGGGGGGAGTTACCCGGAAGGCCCAGATCGCTGCTCGGGTCGGGCTGGGTATCGGTCGGCGGGTGGTGAGCGGTTGTGTCCTTTTCCCTTGTTATTCCTCTTATCATTATTATTGGTAGCAGTAGTGGTTTGTATTATACCTTAGTTACTGGAGAGCTGTTATCTCAACTCGTGGGAGTTACATTCCTTCGATTCTCCTCCCCATCCCTCCAGGAGCGGGGGGAGGAAGGAAAAGGGGGGGGAGTGAGCGAGCGGCTGCGTGGTTCCAAGTTGCCGGCTGGGCTTAAACCACGACAGCAACCATCCCAACTCTGAAGAATACCTTATGGAACTAAATGCCATGACAAAGCTCATCACCTTCCACTCCAAGGGCAAGGCACATTTATCTGACATCATCTTTACTAACACAAAACAAACAGAGAAACTTGTGCACATTTTAAAATCTTTGAACTAATTTCTCAAAGACATGTCCTCTTCAGAGAAGATGTCAAAATAAAATAGATGATAGCCACATAGATTAATGTTACACTACAAATATCAAAAGCTTTATAGCAGAGGTGGACAAATACACATAAACTGTTATTTCATTGCTGTGAAGAATGGAGACCCAGCTAATGGTTCTAGTATAGAAAAAAGAAATATTTCACATGGAAATGAACACTTTTCTCCTTACCCATGGGTCCATTTCCAGTCTTACTGGTAGAAACACTCAGGGTTTTTTTCTGTTAGCTAGAAAATGTATTCAATGTGTCCATGGACACATGCACAGAACATTCAATATTCTTGTGATAAGGTGAATGATTCTGCATTGAATTTCTTCAAGCAAAGGAAGAAACTGGGCCCACTTCCTTGGAAGATTCTGGTCACTAAGCGATCACTTTGAAAAGCTGTATTTCAAAAGAAAGTGTGAACTACCATTGCATTTTAAGAGCTGAAACTTGCATTACATCCCTCAAAGGAGTTTAGTGAGAGAGAATGGCCCTTTCCTTTGTGTTGGTGAGGCTTGGGACCAAAATGCTCACAGTGTTGATATCAAGACACAGAAGCATATCTTCTGATGTCCATGGAAATTCATGGTCAAAGACCACAGTGCGTCTGGTATAGAAGCCCTTGCAGTCTTAAAGCAACAACAGAATGAAGGTGTTGAGGAGAGTAATTTTGAAAGTAAATACCTACAGTTGGTCTGAATCCCTTTCTATATAATCCTCAGTTTCTGAAAACTAACCTGACTTCAGACACTAAGGACATTTTTTACTTCAGGCAAAATTACAGTCATCCTCATGGGTTTGCATCTTTTTTTTTTTTTTATTTTATTTCATCCTTATTTTCTTTCTCTTGCTCATTCTTTAAATCTTTCACATTTTAGACCATTCTTGCTCTTTTTTGCTCTTTTTTATCTTTATTTCTTTACCTTTTTCCCTTTCATACTGGGTTTTTTCCTTCCTTTCCCTTCTCTTCATTTCTCTTCCCTTCTTTTCTCTTTTCTCTCTTCTCTGTTGTTTAGGGTTGAGAAAAGATAGTGGCTACAGCTTTTCAGCCCAGCATAGGAAAGATGCAAATATCTGTGGGACTGTGACCTAATAACATGAATATTGTAATTTGTCTTGGAAGGGACAGACCTCTAAGTGAATACACTTGTAGGCAATGAAAGTAAAGTCTATAGTAAAAACAATCCTTTTTTTATAAAGACACAAAAGCACAGAAAACTATAACACTTTTTTTTTGTAAGATGCCATAACTTCTCCTATAAACCAAATATGGATTTTTATTTGTATTAGTAAGTTTTTTATTATGTTAATATGTTTCTCATTGTATCAGAGAGCTCTTCTTCTCTAATGTGGTCCAGAAGGCAAGCAAATATGAACACAAACCCTAGCTAACATGATCCAAATTCCTTTAAGCTTTTTATAATTGGTATTATTTAAGCATATTACTGACATTTCTGTCATGTTAGCACCTTTTTATATTACTTTAGTGAAAACAGCCCATGAAAATGTTATAAAAGAATTACATTTGCAGTATGCACATCAAATTTCTAGTTTGAGAAACAAATTTTCTACCAATAAAATTATTAAAAATTACAATGTCTTTTCTAACAGTTTGACCTTTTGCACTATTGCGACTCATCATTTCCTGCAGAACTCTACTCACAGGTAAACCTCTGAGACCAAATAATAGACCTACAACAGTCTGAAGTACTCTGGTGTATAATAGTGGTAACAACAATTTTCATTTGCCATCAGTAATCCCAGGGAATTTGGCATTTAGATGTGGACAGCTTTCAGTATAACATTTCTTCCAAGTAACAGGACCACAACTTGAGACCTCCAGGTTAGACCTATTGACCACATCTTTGTATCTCTGATCATTAGGTACCATCTCTTGATGCCTATGCACTGGGGTACGTCCTTACTGCTCATCAGAGCTGGTATGTACTCATGCCTACTGAACAGAGCTACATAAATAACAACTTTAAACTATTACCATTAAGCCTTTCAAAAGTCATTCCAAACAGCAATGTAATGATGATCAGATTAAAATCCATCATGTAATAATAATAGGTAATGAATAATATATCTTGATTGCAGATCATCTCAGGCCAATTATCACTGAAACAGATATGAACAAAGCAAGCCAGATGGTCTGGTAAAGAACGTCCATAAATATCCCAGCCACACACCCTCTAGCATAAAGCACCAATATATGCTTCCCCTATTCACAGCAGGGAACACCTTTCTCGGGAAATAATCTCTCTAAGCATTTTGTGAAGCCGAAGACCTTATTTGAAGGGTAAAGTACAGCATAAAGGGGGCTATAAGAAATAAAACTGGAACAAAATAGAAATGTAAATGCAGATAAGTCTTGTGGTAGACTGTCTCTCAGATATGAAAAGATCTCTACCATGTCCCATCTCTGTGACTCTGATGCTAAGCAACCAAGTTAAAATCAACTTCCCATAAAATGGCTCAGTAACAAACAAAAAATGATTGTGTATGAAACCATTCAAACTATAACAAGACTAATCCAATGGGCAATGTTTTAAATTGCCAAGAATTTTGGAATCTTTTTTCTTTGTCTTTCCTTAGGGCTTCTCCATGTGCTGTAACTTCTCTATGCATGGAGAGTATAGTTAGTATTTTCATTTGCTGCCTAAGTAGCAAATTACCCTGTAAACAGCCCACAAGAGCTGGTCTGTAATTGAATTTTAACTGTTGACTTTAGACATTTGGTATATTTGCTGCAAGAAGTAAATTTTCAAAACTTCATCTTGATGCAGTCAGACAAAATGAAAGGTAATATTCTTTATCTGCCACAGATTGCTGCAGATGAACTGCTTTCATATGAGCTTAAATAAGATTTAGTGTATTCCATCCTTCAGCTGGCCACAATTGAAAGTGATCAGGATCAATATAGCTGCCCCTGAATGCAGCCCGGTATTGTGCATTACAATAGAGGAAATGGCTGTATTCAAAATTTTCCTGTGTCAAATTAATTTCCATGTTATCTCCAAATTCAATTAGATGGGAACCCCGTGTAACTAAAAAAGTGTCCGACATCCCTTAGTGACAAATTACGGTGCTTAGTGTGCATATCAAGGTGAAGTGTTGAGCCTTGCTAATCTTCTCACTAATTCTCAATTACCGTAAAATGAAGCCATAAATCACACAGACAGGGGATCGATGGAAATGTTGTTTTCAGGGTGATTGGCAGCCTCCCCAAAGGTTTTCTGTAAGTTGGTTTAAGGTTACCATTCTCTAAGGGGAGGGATGAGGTAGTCTTGCTCAATCTCTATGATATAGGCCCACAGGCCTTTTGGGGATAGTGGGGAGGGACAGCACCAATTTCAGCCCATCAGACATCCAATTTTTCTCCTTTTCATACCTGCTGTAGTAAATGAGAAACAAATTAAATTTCACTCCACTATCTCCACAGAAACCATTTAAATTTTTCATGGAAACTAAATTGTCCCTAGACAAATAGCCCCCTGATTCTATGAAAATATACTGGAGCACTGGGGACAGAAATAAATTTGTGTCACTCTGGATATGCCATTCTCTGTAATGTCATTCACTGCCAGCCAATAAATGAGTCCCTCCTGGAACACAATGGTAAAGCCTTGTGCTCTGGTGGATTTGCATTGTTCCCCCACTCTGGAGCGGTCTAATATTCTTCCTGTTATTAATTTGCAGCCTAGGTTTTACATTCATGAGGCCAAGATTGAAATGTAAATGAGGCACAAAATAAGTAGTCAGCAGTAGCCCTGGCCGAGCAGCCTGTGTCATAGACTCATGGACTTACATGAAAATAGTTATCACTCAGAGAGATTAGCAGCTCAGAACATCAATCACTGCTGCAAGGAAACAATGAATAAAATCGCCCCGACATGAGGAAGGAAATTACCAGAGCTTTAAAATGGAAAGAGAATATGTAATACTGCTACCTGTTGTTGAAGCACTAAGATGGCTGTAATAAAAGAAGCTGGGCTCCTTCTTTCTCTCTCCCTCTCTCCCCCCTCCTTTCCTGTTCATTGATGATATTTAAATTGTGCCATTTTTGTCATCTCAATTTATCTATTAAATGAGCTGCAGTTCCTTGGCCAGAGGTATATGATACTTCACATTGCACCCAAATGAAGCCCATAGCTTTAAGCCTGAACTCACTTTAAAATGATGACACCCTATCTGTCATCCAATCTTTTGGCAAAAAAATAGATACATAAGGCTCAAGTCCTCAGGTTTCAGGGACTCTCAGAGGATGCTGGACTTCAGACCAGCTAATTCTCCTTTACTTCATCAGCTCTGATCACCTTCATCAGGAGGGGAAATGCAATGGAGATACCCTGCCCAGCCAAAGCCATCCCAAATTTCTCCTGATGCCTGGAGAATTCCCCGTGAACGTATCCACTGATCAGTGGCTCTGCTGACCTTGGTCCACAACTTCTGCTAGGGTAAATAATTTCTCAAAATGCACTAGCTCACCTCTAGCTAGTATAGCCTGATTTCTACAGTGATATTAAATACATACAGCTAAGTGCTCCGAAGCAGTACATTTTCTGGACTAAACCATGGCTTATCACAGTTATCATTACCTGTTGGAATTTTTTTATGTTTGTTTGTTTGTTCTCTATATTCAGCAAATACAAAACACTGTTCCATTCACCATGATTAGTTTTGCCTTTAGGAGGAATTGTGCCTGATTATCACAGATGGACAGAAAGAACTCTTTCTTACAGTGATCGTCAGACAGCAGATATGGAGCCATGTGTTTTACTAAAAACACGTTAATTTATGGGTTTTACTTTTCTCTCTCAAAAATTTAGATTTTCAACCACAAAAGTGGCTTTAAATGTGTGTCCTAGTAAGATGAGTTCAAAGAAAATGCAAAACAAAAATATTCTAATCCTTCTTATTCTGAGGTACTTCGTTAATGTGATTAAGCATACATGTGCCTCTGTGGTGGGCAGAAGCCTATCTCTGACCTGTTTTCCCAAAGATGCTAGACTCCTCATGTGTCTGTCTATCTCCAGAAAATCTGTTTGCAGGGAGAATTATATATCAGGAAATGGTTTAGTTTGGGTACGCTTTCAGTTGCCATACAACTCTTCAGACTGTTCAACAAGATATCAAATTTGAAACAGTTAAAAATGTAATGCCCACATCTTCATGAAACTGGGTTTGGGACTTAAGTTAAATTATTTAAACTTATTGCCTTAGATAATGTATCCCACAAAACAACTTTCGTTTAAGATGTAAATTCTTTTCATGGAAAAGCATCAAAGGATTCTGGAAAGCTGGATATTTTGGCATCAGTTCTTGAAATAGGGAAACTGAGTCTTAGAAAAGCGGCAAGTTTTGCGTATGATCACACAGCCTGGCAATGACAGCAAGATTGGAAACCGAATCTCCACAGTCTGTGCAAACCACTAGATCATGCTGTCTTCAGAAAACAGCTTTCCATTCCATTCCTCATCAGAAGGAATGATTAATTGATGTATGTAAGACATTGAAGAAAACCAGTAGAAAAATTCTGTGTGAGTACATGGTATCATGAATATTTCCTGTTATGTGGACAATGGACATTTTGGTCAAACAGTCTCTGGAGAATCAGAACTCTGCTGAACAGAAATATTAGCATATCACAGCTATTGCGTATCAGAGAAAACAACCCTTTCTTGAAAAGCTACTTTTTTCATGATAAAGATGTTACTTTTTTCATTGCATGTTTGTTTTTAAAAACACAATACAGCCATATTGTACTGAACAAGTTTTGAACAATAATGTGTGGTAATGTGTCCAAGTAACCTTTATTCTGCTTCTTTCTGCAGAAGGGTAATGCATACAGCTAGGAAAAGGGATTTGAAATTTAAGAGAAGCAAAAAGCCAGGATAAAATCAGAGGTTCAGCTGTATATTAAAACATTCTTTTGAGAGGTCGAGAAATTGATCATGAATAAGCTAGCAGAAGATATTGAGCCTTAAACTGTTTTTTTTTTTTCCTTGCTTAAAAGACAAAGTCAGACCCAACTCATTACTGGAGCTTTAAAGACCCAATTTGTGATTAAGGAGCAGCAGCAACACAACTCACTTACATGGTTCCCTCACCAGGCAGCAGCTTCTGCTCTCAAACCTCTTCTCTTTTCCTTGCGTTGCCATTGTCTTCACTCTTAGTGTCTCAGAGTATCTTTTTAATTGCTTATCAAATAGATAGTTATTGTATCATAAAATCTTCAAAGCCATTTCCCAGTCCCATTCAGTTGTGGAGCTGAACTTTTATACAATGATATATCACAATGGATTATGCTAATAAGCTTGTTAATAGCTCCAGTGGTGTTAACTGAGCGCATTAAAACAAACTGGTCCTTGCAATAGATTGGGAAATGTTTTATAAGCTGCATGTGATCTAAGAGCAGCCATGACAAGGCTAGTAAATAATAGCAGAAACTGGCATGACTAAAGAAATACTCACCTAAATTATTTATATGTTAATCAAAAATACAGTTGTTAAGCAATATCATTAGTTCATTACTAATTGGTTTATGGATTTGTGATGAATTACTTATTTGCATGCAAAGTAAACCCTCAGCCTTTTGTTCAACATTTCCAACCTTCGAATCTTTGCAGGTTTCCTCTCTGCAGCCCTGTTCCTTCACTAAAATGATTACATCAGCTTGTCAGATAAAGTAGATTTTCAAAGTAAAGACATAATTTCCTTCTGCAATGCATGTAATATATTATTGTCATATATATTTCTTAAAAGTCACAATATATCAGCATTTCATATTTGAGAGATATGCAATTAATGCTATACGATGTGTATTTCTCCTTAATCTCCACCAAAAATCCTACGCTTTGAACATTTATTAGTAGTGGAGACAGTGATCTTGTTTCATTCATATATATCAAGTTGGGCTGTCAGGCATGTTATTGTGGGGAACGTCCAATTCCACTTTAGTTATGATCAGATTGGGCTGGTTATAACCTAAGGATTAAGCACACCTCTGGATCTATTCTGGGACATCCTAGAGATGTGAGAAGGTGATCTGCACAAAAGTGAAGATAGGTCTCTCATCTGGTGCCTGAATTCATCTGCAAGTTTCTTTTCAAAGCCTTGCTACTGCAAAATTGTGTAAACCATAAATATAATTAAATTAAATTAAAATTGTACATCAGCTTGGCACATTTTCTTTTGAACAAATTTCACTTTTCTCTCTTTTGGAATAAAAATAATAGGAATAATTATTTCATATTTAGAAAATATATTCTTCAAGTAGGTGGGGATCAGTATAAAATTCCCAGGGATTTTTCACCTGTTATTGTTAAGAAGAAGTTTCAGATGTATTAATGAAAATAGACCCAGCAAGGACTAACAGTTCAGGATATGAAATCAAGATTCTGTAAGCAAAAACTAATCTGGAGGAAACCTTTTTCCAACTGCTCTCTCCATGCAATGGACTAACCAAATCCCACCTTGCAAACATATCCTACACTTGATTTGCATTTCTGTTATTCAAGTCTATCTCCTGAATATCTTGGAAACCCTTCTATCAGTTGACTTTCTAGAGTTTTGTTTTTGCAAGCACAAAGATTGTAGTGCGTTTTCCAGCAGCTGCAGGTTGTTTTTCTTTGATATATATCATCCACAATCTGCCTCAGACCAGCAAGCCATGCATCAAAGTCCAATCCAAGCAAGATTCACAAGTATTGGCCAAAATGAAAAAGAAAATGAAAAATAACATAGAAACCCAAGTCAACCCAAGCTAATGAACAACTTTGAATGATATAGCAATGCAAATTTATTATTATTAATAAT
>NW_009924437.1:0-18216 GCF_000696875.1 Nestor notabilis | reverse complement strand
TCAGGACAGGCAGCAATGCGTTTCCTTGGTCCGGACATCGTTATCATCTTCCAGCTGGAGCTGTCCGAGTGGGTAGAAGACACTTGCTGATCTTTGGGCGGAGAGAGGCAGAGTCCATGGTCAAAATCGCGCTCTGTAAGCAGGCACATTGACGTACTTCATTAAGAGCATCCTGAATGATGAAAAGGGAGTAGCTGGAAAAAACATACTAATCATTCAATCATAGAATGTCAGGCTGGAAAGGACATCAAGGATCATCTACTCCAACCTTTGTAGGCAGTGCATGGCCTAGACTAAATGTCCCACCATGCTGTCCAGCTGAGTATTAAGTGTCCAGTGTTGGGGAATCCACCACCTACCCGAGGGGATTATTCCAATGGCTGGTTGTTCTCCATGTGAAAAATTTTCTTCTTGTGTCCCACCGGAATCTCCCCAGGAGTAACTTGTGCCCATCACCCCTTGTCTCTTCCATGTGACTCCTTGTGAAAAGGGGCTCTCTATCTTCTTTGTAACCACTCTTTAAATACTGGGACATGGTGATGAGGTGTCCCTTGAGCCTTTTTTTCTCAAGGCTGAACAAACCAAGTTCTCTCAGTCTTTCCCCATACAGCAGGCTTCCAAGTCTTTGGATCATCTTTGCGGCCCTTCTCTGGTTCCTCTCTAGCCTATCACATCCTTTTTATTTATAATGGGGACAAAAACTGAACCCAGTATTCCTTTGTGGACTTTGTTTCTTTTTCTTTCTTTTTCTTTCAGTTGGCCATATCATAGGATTTGTATTCATGATCATATAATAAGCTGATCAGACACCATCTTAAAACTAATTAGGGAAAAATTTTTCAACAAAATCCAAAGTGAACATTTTACAATCATAGAATCATAGATACAAAGATGTCTCTGGTTTCATTCATGTGTTTTGACATGACCTTTTTGCAATGGGTCAGGAGTGAAACCCTGAAATAAGTCAAATGATGCACCCAGGCACTGAAGAACTCACCATTGCTAAATACTTCTGAAAATGTGAAGCTAGTGTATAAACCCCCTAACCTGCCGCCCCAGTACTGTCCAGCTGAGAGTAGCTGCACTAACCCAGTAAGTATTGGCAGAGTTATTTGGAGAAAGTATGAGAAGCTGGAGGGGGAATGCTGAAGGACTGAATTCAAAGCTCATCATTAGCGCCCTACTGATACATTCAATGCAGCTAACTGTTTCATAGCTAAGAGCTTGCCCTCATCTCCATCTCCATCTCCAAATACAAACTAGGAGAGTTTTGCAACACAGGGAATGCAGAATTGTCACTATGCAAAAATGGTATGGGGGCAAACATACTCATGAAAAGGGATTTGAGTGCTCAGCAATATATGGATCTACTTACATGTATTGGTTCCAGAGGGAAAGTAGAGGGTTCTTAAAACTGGAGGATATCTGGAGGAGTGCTCAAAGAGAAGCTGGGCTGAGCTTGGATAGTGAGAAGAAATGGAAATGAGACTGGAAAAATACATTGAAGAAATGGGGGAGTTGTGTTTAAGGAAAGGAGAAGATAACAAGAGCAAGATTTTTTTTTTTCCCTGCATAAAGCAATAAATACTCTATAAGCAATCTATTTTCAATCTCTAGTCTATTGCTGATATGACCCAGGATGTCTGAAGTGTACAAACAGGAATCTGGATGAAAAGCCATTTGTCAGATAAGCCTGTCACTTGCTAATACGGTTATCTATTGTCAGGCAGCTGTGGGTTAGAGTCACAGCAGGGCCTGGCATTACAACAAGTCTGAGTGCAAGCACTTTCAAACAAAAATGAGTTGAGGAATGTAGTTGGGAAGTTTTGGAGCAACTCTGCTTAGCAAAGACGTCCTCACATTGATTGCTTGAAGAGAGAAGTGGTCCACAAGGGTGTAAGTGAAATCATCATAACAGAAACTACCTCTCTTGACCCAATTCATGCCAGCACCAGTATTAGCAAATGAGCATTATCTGCGCCGCCTGACACTGAGCATTTTTCTCACTGTGTTAGATAAAGAAAGCCTCACAGAGCTGAACTGGAGGAGGGCAATATGATGCAGGGATACCCAGTAGGGGTTCATGATGCCTAGTAAGACGTGTGTTTTCTTGTGTCCCAAGTTACAAATCTGGTGTGCTGGCCTGTGACCCATCCAGCCTGCCTCTGCCCATCTCAGCATGTGCCTTACTCACTGTCATGACCACTTGTCAGGTTTTACACTTTGTGAGGTGATATGGAGAGAATGAATCATGCTGTTCTTTGCCAGGAGCATTCACTTGGCCACAGACAGCACTGGTTTCAATGTGTCTGGCAAACAGATGCAGTTACGTCTTTATATACTTGTATTGTGTAATACTCAGCTGTCCTCACTCCCTGTGGGTCCTCCCCAAATTGTGGTCCCAGTGGTGAGGTCTCATTTTATAGATGATAGGAGGAGAGCAGGTACTGTTACAGACAAAGTACAGCTTGGTTTAGGACTGTGACTAGAGATTTGTGCACTCTCCGATACACACCAGGGACATGATTGTTACCTTGGTTACACACTTCCCATTTTCACATTTCATGAATGAAGAGATAATCGAAAAGCTGCGAAGTGCAAAGAAAATAATGTGTACAAAAGAGGAGCCTTTCAAAACCAGGCTATACACAAAATGTTTTTAACTGGATCCTACTAAAAATACAGGTAGAGGATCTACCTCTTCAGTCCTGCTCTCACTGTAGGATTTCTCCCCGCAATTACAGAACATGAATATTTGAGGGATTCATTCAGCTTTTGAACCTGAATTTGAATCTGAATATTCAATTTCATAGGTTACTTCAGGGCTGAGTTTCGCAGTTACCTGAAAAGACAGGGAGGACTCTGTCTAAAATTCCCATAAACTTTTTGAAAATGCGTAGCTATTTGTTTTTTAACTTGATACCTAATGCAGCTACTTCCATGTGCACTTTCGGTAAAGCGGCAAAGCTTCAGAAGCTTCGTTTTGTTGCTCTTGAAAAACAGAGATTGAAAAAAAAGAAAAAGCAAATGAAGAGAAAAACGCAACAGCACCACCCTGCTGCCATCTCCTTGTCAGACGGATAATAACAAGAGATCTACTCAGTTGTGTAACCTCTAGCCAACAGGCAGAGTTTTTCAGAAGTCATCTGAAATGAAGAAGTTAGCATTCACCAAATCTTTCCCTCCCACTCCCCAGTTCAAGCATGGCTGGTTTCAATTTTATTGAAGAAGAAATAAAAATGTCTTAACAATCCTGGTAGTGAGAAACAGAGCAGAGGTCCACGGAGCCAGTGGAAAAATTGCTTCCATGGGTAAGGGTTTCATAGCAACCCTAACAACATAGGTCAGGAAGAGACTGAAAGAGATTGTTTAGTCCAGTGGTGACAAAACTTTGGCACAGGCACCAAGTCTCTAACTGACATGTATCTGGGCTGGCACCAGGGTCTCTGAGTCACAGGGCCTTTGACAATGAATCTGGCGCCAAGCATCAGAAATATGCTGTTGACCGCTGGGCTGGTCGAACTTCCAGCAGTAAGGCAGGCTTGAATGTATACAGACACTGGTGACAAATATTTGCTGGTCATGTGCTCCACAGTCCCCAGTGAGGAGCCCATGAGGTCCCTAGGTAAGTTCTTGCCAATTTCACTCCTGTCAATGCACAGCCAAAATAATTTTGCAGCAATTGAAGCTGTTTTCTTTTTGTCTTTCTCCCAGCATCCATGACAACAGCTGGTGGTTGTCGTCCTCCTAATAATAGCATATTACATATGGTCAGTTATCATCTTAATGCCTCTGAAGCTTTTCTTATCCAGACTACACAAACCCAGGCCTTCCAGCCTTCCAGCATGTATCACTGTCTGTACTTTGCTAAGATGTTAGTCTAAAAATCTCAGCCTGAGACTATGGAAGGAGAATGGGATATTATTTTACAAAATCTCTTAAGTACATTGACTTTACCCACTTGCAGTCATTTTCTCAGTGTTTTTATTCACTTGGACTCCCACACCCACATACTTAAAAGAACTAAGATATAAGTGTTCGGGTGGTCTGGACAGGGTCGCTTGTGTCCAACACAGAGAACAAGGGGGCTGTGGACATCCACCTTTGGAGATATTCAAAAGCTGCCTGGACACAATACTGGGCAACTAGCACTAGATGCCCCCTCCAGATGACCTCCAGAGGTCCATTCTAACCTCAACCACTCAGTGATTCTGTGAAGGCATGCCAGGTATCAGGTCATCATCATATGTTAAACAACAACAAACTGATTTTTGGACAGGTCCTTTATACTCAAGAGCCAAAAATCACTATGGCTTGATTCTTTCCATCAGAATTCTGTTTACTTCCACCTCCATAAATTTTAGACATGTCTGCTCTAAGCTTCTTAAGGCCAGAGTCTGTATTCTAGCTGACCTGAAAGGAAAAGGAATGGTATATATGATATACTGTTACCTTCTTTCCATTTTCTTCTTGTTAGAGGGTAGGGTCTTCTGCTGACAGGCAATCTGTGGTCTGGTTCTACTGAAGTGCAGTCCTAGGCTTAATATAGGCAACAATCCTTGATCTTACTGTTGTGGACTATGTCCTTGTTTATTAATATGGTCAATTTTTTACATTACTCTCATGCTTACACAACTATATGCACTCATGCTTCATTTCTGTCATCGTACTGTTTCCATTACAAGTCAATATCTCACACCTTCTTTCATTGCCTAATTTTTTATTTTAAGGTACAGCATCCAACAATGAATACTGTATTCCAGGTAAGAACTCACCCACAGTGAATACAATTGCTGTACCATTTTGAACGTGATGCTCCTTCTAACATATCCCAGAGTGACAATGACTTCTTTTGCAGCAGCAGTTGTCAACTCATATTTCTGTTGCACTCTGTGATAAGCGGTCAACAATTACTGTGAAAAGTAATTTCTGTACTTGAGTTCTTTGTCAGCCTATTTCCCACTTTGTATTTCTGTAGTTGAATTTCTGCTCCTAAGTGGATATTTTTGCCCTTGTTTTTATTATATTTGCTCATTTGATCAACTCTTTCTCATTTGTCAAGATAATTCTGTAATCTTTCATAGTGTTTGCAAACTGCTGGGGGTAAAAATCCATGCTGCTTAAACCAAGGTCCCAGCAGAATAAAGACCATGAGGATCAAGAAAGCAGACAGCAAATTTGGAGGATTGGTAGGTCAAAACCACAGCAAAACCTTGTAAGGAAAGCTATCAGTTATTGAAAGATACTGTATTAAGGCCACTACAACAAATTATATCAGTGCAGACAAAATTTGGGGAGAATAGCAGGAGACAAGTATCATGGTTTGAGGAATTCCTTAAGGATACAGAGGTCAAAGTGGCCCATCACCCTGGGATTCATTACAGAGTGGAGAACATAGCTATCTTTCTATTCTGTGTTCTTAGTTGGAGTGAAAGAAGTACTTATTGCAGAGGCCAAACGAAGTCTATTATTTCACATTTCATGAAACATCCAACTTTTTATGACTGCTGGGGTGTTGTGCCTTTGTTTCTGAAAGCAGGTGAATTTTAAAGCATTACTGAAACTGAATCTCAGGAACAGGAAAGATACCATTTGAAATGCTCTTTTAGGTAGCCTGCAAAGCCCCTGTTCTAATGGAGGAATAAAACCAGAGAGAAAATAAAAACAAATAAAATGGTCATTCCCTAGAAGAAATTCCCTAAGTGCACCAAATTATTCAGAAATTTGCTGCATTAAAAGTCAGTAAAAGAAAATGTAGGAGAATGTATGTCCAGTTCACCACATCATATATTTTTCCTGGTACTATTAAGTTAGCACTTGCAATCTGTTCAAGTCTAGAGCAAAATGACTGAAGAGTTTTGAAATCATTTTGTTTCATCAGATTCTTCTGTTTATTTCAGTATGATTCACAAATTGGGAGATCAGTGAAACATTAAGGGAAATTAAAATTACCCAAACTCTGAACAGCTCTAGTATTTTTCTTTTACCTTTGTTATGTTTCCAGTTGTATGTAATCCTCCCAGATTTCTTAATTCTCATTCTTGTGTGCAACCTCTTGTCTATGATGACAACTTCAGTCTCTTTTGCCCTCTATTGAAGTGAATTGGTAATAACAATTGCCAATAAAATGTGAGTTCCAATATATAAAAGAGGATATAAATAATTGATCTCAGACCAGTGGGGTGTGTAATTACTTTATGTACAAGTCTCATAAGTGCTGCCAATCTTCTGCTGGCTCCTACCTGTGTGTTCATTTTACCTTCTTTCACTAGCTGTCCTTAGTATGGGATGTAGACAAGGAAAACTTTTTGTCTGATATTTCTAACCTGTTTAATACAAGGCTTTTAATTCTTAGGAAAGGTCTATAATGGCCAATGTATATCTTTGAATAATAAACTGAAAGTTCAAATACTTTTTCTAGCACAAATGTCTGAACTCCCATAGTTCAGAATATTTAAGTTTCAAGGAGTTAATGGGGTTATTTCAACAGGTGAATTATGAACAATTGCATACAATAATTTTATTCGCAAAGTGTTATACTAGTTCTGTGATACTGTAATTGTACTTAACTCCCCTCCCCAAACTAGTCTCATACATATCCCTCAGCCACAGGAAATGAGTGTAACAAATCTTACTCATTCTTCAAAACAGAGCATGTTCTGAGTCATCTGCCTTACCCTGTAAGCACACAATACACTGCAACATTACTATAGGTAGGTGGGTTGGAAGGCAAAGTCATCCATGTGAGTTAGTTCAAGTAGGCTGCACTACTAGTCATAGAATCACAGAATCACAGAATAGTTCAGGTTGGAAGAAACCTTAAAGATCAACTAGTTCCTACCCCCCTGCCATGGGCAAGTACATCTTCCAGTAGACCAGGTTGCTCAAAGCCCTGTCCAACCTGGCCTTGAACATTGCCTTGAACATGGGGCATCCACAGCTTCTCTGGGCAACCTGTGCCAGTGTCTCACCACCCTCACAGTAAAGAATTTCTACCTAATATCTCATCTAAATCTACACTCTGTCAGTTTAAAGCCATTCCCCCTTTTCCTGTCACTACATTCTCTTGTGAAAAGTCCTCTCCAGATTTCTTGTAGGCCCCCTTTAGGCACCGGAAGGCTGCTAGAAGATCTCGGAGCCTTCTCTTCTCCAGGCTGAACAAGCCCAACTCTCTCAGCCTGTCTTCATAGCAGAGGTGCTCCAGCCCTCTTATCATCCTTGTGGCCCTCCTCTGGACTTGCCTGAGAAGTTCTGCATCCTTCTTATGTTGGAGGCTCCAGAGCTGAACACGATACGGCAGGTGGGGCCTCACAAGAGTCGAGAGGAGGGGGAGAATCAGCTCCCTCAGCCTGTTGGTCACACTTCTTTTGATGCAGCCCAGCACACGATTGGCCTTTCAAAGCTGGTGCAGTACCTCTGCGTGTTGCTGCCCTTTGCACTGGGATATACCAAGCTGCTCCACATTAGCTGCAGTATCTGAGCATCATGTTCAGGAGAAGGTATGTCCCACATCTGAGACTCTGAGTCATCTGCCTTACCCTGTAAGCACACAATACACTGCAACATTACTATAGGTAGGTGGGTTGGAAGGCAAAGTCATCCATGTGAGTTAGTTCAAGTAGGCTGCACTACTAGTCATAGAATCACAGAATCACAGAATAGTTCAGGTTGGAAGAAACCTTAAAGATCAACTAGTTCCTACCCCCCTGCCATGGGCAAGTACATCTTCCAGTAGACCAGGTTGCTCAAAGCCCTGTCCAACCTGGCCTTGAACATTGCCTTGAACATGGGGCATCCACAGCTTCTCTGGGCAACCTGTGCCAGTGTCTCACCACCCTCACAGTAAAGAATTTCTACCTAATATCTCATCTAAATCTACACTCTGTCAGTTTAAAGCCATTCCCCCTTTTCCTGTCACTACATTCTCTTGTGAAAAGTCCTCTCCAGATTTCTTGTAGGCCCCCTTTAGGCACCGGAAGGCTGCTAGAAGATCTCGGAGCCTTCTCTTCTCCAGGCTGAACAAGCCCAACTCTCTCAGCCTGTCTTCATAGCAGAGGTGCTCCAGCCCTCTTATCATCCTTGTGGCCCTCCTCTGGACTTGCCTGAGAAGTTCTGCATCCTTCTTATGTTGGAGGCTCCAGAGCTGAACACGATACGGCAGGTGGGGCCTCACAAGAGTCGAGAGGAGGGGGAGAATCAGCTCCCTCAGCCTGTTGGTCACACTTCTTTTGATGCAGCCCAGCACACGATTGGCCTTTCAAAGCTGGTGCAGTACCTCTGCGTGTTGCTGCCCTTTGCACTGGGATATACCAAGCTGCTCCACATTAGCTGCAGTATCTGAGCATCATGTTCAGGAGAAGGTATGTCCCACATCTGAGACTGCAAACAGATTTTGTCTTAGTGCTCTGAGAAGATGCAAAGAACTACATTTAGTAGTGGAAATTGTTATACTACTTTGAGTAGTGTAGTGCAGCATTCCTGTGTCCAACTGGAGGTACAGTCTGGATGGGAAAGTAATGGAGAGGAGTACACACAACCATGTGGTATGAGTGTTCAGACTATACAGGGAAATACTATCAGTGCGATACATATTCTTGGAGAAAAAGCCTGAACTTGTGACAAGTATGCATATGGGAATATATTAATGATAAGGTCAGAAAAGGTTGAATTGGCACAGAGAAACTCATGTGGGTTACATCCCTTCCCCTCTTGTCACCCTCTTGTCACTGCGATGGCTGATGCACCCCACAATGCAGCCAATTTTAATTTCTACTGTACTTCCAGCAGGATAAGCAAGTGCTTCCTCCGCGTGCTTTCAGAAAGCCTTTGTGTTAGTGGTAAACACAAACCACAAAAGTGCTTTCAGTGACTGTTGTACAACTCCCCCACCACTTGCCAGCACAGATTTTCCACCAAAAGTTGAGGACACGGGAAAAAAGAGGAATTCTGAAATCAACCCCACAATTAGGTAAGTAATGACTTAATGACAAAATACTTCACAGCACTTTTAAGGATAATTTGGTTCTATCCTGTGTCCATGAAACAATCTTAAAATAACTTGTCAATAATTGTATCCTGCAGGGATAGAATAGAACCTTCTGGCTCTAATGAAAAACCTGGCAATCAAGCTTCATAAGCCTTTACCTATAGCTGAAAGCATGAATACAAACACATGAGAAAATACTTAGAAATAGTTTGATTCATGTTTGTGATTTTGAAACTCTGCAGTTCCTCCTGACAGGTAGAGGAAAGCTTCAAACTTCTTTTGTTCCTTCTCTTCCAGCAGAAAGGTAATGGATTTCTGCTGTTTCCAGATAAAACTTCTTATATCAGGACAGGTAGCACTCATGCTGGGGTTGGTCTTAATTTTCAACAGTCCCTCATCTAATCCCCAGTAACATCCCTGTTGCTGGGTTGTTCTGCTGTTAGATGCTATGTCTGCACTTGCTTGTGGTCATGCAACCAGCGTGCACCAGTAGACTCCACAATCCTTGATGTGAGAGCATTCTGTGATAGGCTTTAACGCTTATATAGAAATTGGAGCAGCACATGTGTCTGTGTGTATCTTTCTGCTGCAAAAGGAAATGGTCTTGTCACCAGTCCTTCCTCGTCCTCCACTCCATTGTGCTATGTTGCACCTCCCTGTATTTCAAATTTACTCCAAGAAGGAATTATGCTGACAGGCACATAAGGAGGGGCCTGGTCCTCCTGGAAGATGCAGAAGGAGGGTTCTGTTGTGTGCTGGTTTGGAATATCAACGTACTCTGCAAAGTCTCTCTATTACACTTGAAAGAGAAACTGATCCTTCTTCACGTATCTTCCATGCCTTGCAAAATGCAGTTTAGAAAACACTCTTATTTACTACTGTGAAGCATTAAATATATATATATATCTACAGAGCATGAGAATTTCCTGACCTCAAGGTATGAGTTGATTTTAAGCAGCTTCTTTTTAATCTCTCTGTGTCATTTTGCTCTTTAATTTTCTCTGAGTTTATATGAGACTTAAGTGAGTTTATATGAGACTTAAGGTGTAAGTTGGGTAAGACCAAACATCATTCACCAGATAGAAGCAGGAAAGGAAACAGATAAATGTGTGAGGAAGCTTGGACCACTGGCTAAGCTACCCATCGTTTGCTGTGTGTTTGACACCAACGGTGATTTTCAAGCGAGGAGTTCGCTCTGTGTGTCTCTGTGTTTGGCCTCCTCAGCACAGACTGCTGCATCGTCAGGAATGTGGATGCTTTCTGCTGCCCAGGATCCTGTTTTGTTACCACTTCCTTCTTCGGCTACTTGCCAGAAAATCACCTTGGAAACCCAGGCACCAGTTTCCATGGTCACTTGGAAGAGCATACGTTTCCTTCCATTACATTGGGCTTTAGGGGGAGGAAACCCACAAGGTTTTTTTTGCAAGAGTAAGTTCAGTGGGATTGGACTCAAGAAGCTGCATCCCGACCTTATTTCCTCCATCAAATCCCCAGTGAAACCACTGGAGCTGCAGAGGGTGAACAGGGACAGAATGTGGCTTTACGTAGACATGCTCACAACTGAGCTGCGAAATGACATGTTACAGTGTACCTCTGACTTGTTACCAACCCAGAGTAACTCAAGGGTGAGATAAACAGGAATTAACAGAATCTTGTTCTCCTCCAAATGCGGGTACATAATATTCCACGAACAAGAAATAAAAGCCTTTGCAAGCACTCACCTGGTGGCTGAGGTGAAACCTAGCAGTAGCTGGTCAAACTAAAGGTATGTTTGTGCCGGTATCCTGTACTCAGGAATGGCCTGGGGCTGCTTGTGGAAAAAAGTGCAAGAAATAGCATGGGCATTTTTCCTGACTCCCAGGTTCCTGAAATCAGCTAGTTGGACCAAACACTGCAGGATCAACATGCAGACCATGCAGATGCGAAACGTGCTGATTTTCCCTAAGGAAAACCAGAAATGTTCCTCAGGCTGGTGTGTAAAGACCTGAAGCTTCTCTCCATTGTGACCACATTGGCTACAGCAGAAACATCCTCACATCAGGTATTGTCATCAGGCCAGGGGAAATACAGCAAATACAGAGGATCTATTAAACACTTCGCAGTAGTTTTCCAGATCTGCAGTTTGAAGCCATGGTGATCGCTTTGTGAACTATTCTTGTTGCAGAGTTGCTTGTTGCAACTGGAAGTTAATGTTTTAAAGCAAGAATTTTTCCTTCCAGTTACATATGTGGCCATTATTAAACATGGGAACTGAAACATTAAATCACTATAGCTCCTGCTTCTTCATTCTTACTTTTCCCAACCTTCCATTCTGAAGGAAAAACATCAAAGTAAACCCAATGTCAAGTACCACAAGAATATTTTTGGTTATATTTGATTTTTCAGTGCAGGGATGGAGGGAGTGGAGACACATCACTGCCAATGCACAGAAGGGTGTGAACAGATTTGAGCTTATTTTGCCCAAGCTATGAGCTGACTAGATGCCAGCCAGCCAGTCCAGAAGCTACATAAACATGGTAGCATGCCTGATGTGTTGCTGTCTCTCTCTAAGCCAATATACCCTGGCAACCCAAAAAAGCCCAGCATATTATTTTCCACACTATACTGAAGTATGGAGAAACTAAATTATATGATTGCTGTCACCCTTTCAAAACCAGTTTAAAGATAATCAGTTCAGTAAATTCAGATTGTTCGGGGCACACTTCATCAACGCTGCCTATTAAATCACACTATCACAGCAACACATTTGTGGAAGCTACTGTTGAATGGTCTGTCAGTTCTCTGTTATGTGATATCCCCTTCAGAACACCCGGGATGCTTTTACTGTATTTGTATTGCAATCAGCAACTCTGAATCCCCTGAAAGCAGCTGATGGCTTTCAGCAACCACAGCTCAAGCGAACAGTTCACCTCTGCATTGATCAATTTTTGCATACCCTGCAGAGTCGTGGATAGTTACAGCCTTTTACTGCTAACAAGCGAGAAGAGAATCAACTCTGCTTATATTAATTTGCAAGTTCACTTCCAAAACATGTGTCTACACTTTCACTACCTACTTATTTGCAATTTCTCCACCACAATTTTGTATTGCATCAATTGTGAAGTTCAGTTTCTAAACAGATACAGTAAATTATGTGGAAATACTGCAGCATAGCCTTCGTCTTATCATGGGTAGGGTGCAATGGGAATTGGATCCCTCCCTACAGCTACAGACCTCCCAAGAGGTTATGTTCACTTTCAGTGAATTTTGAACTATTCCAGCCAAGTCTAGTATTAGGCCTGGCTCACTAGCCTTTATTTACTTCTTTGCTAGGAAATTACTTTCTAATTATCCATGCCTAACCAGCAACCATCAGTTACTCTTAATCATAGTATCATAGAATCAAAGAATCATGGAATCATGGTATCGTAGAATAGTTTGGGTTGGAAGGGACCTTTAAAGGTCATCTAGTCCAACCTCCCTGCAATGAGCAGGAACATCTTCAACTAGATCAGGTTGCCCTTAAGCTTGCTCCCTTAACCTGACAAGATTAATATTAATTCTGTTAAAGTTAATTTCTGCTAAAATTGTTCTCAATAATCTACTATTTTCTGATGCAGTTGTTTAAACAGGAGCAACTTGGCTTGGCTATAGGAATGTGGCATGTCAAACTACTCTATTTGTCACTCTTTCTTTCTAAAAGACATTAAAATAATTAAACAACATGAAATGGCAGCAATATTAATTGAGAAGAATATAGGAAATGCCAAAATGCTGTCTGTCTGCATGTACTTAGTGGGTTTACCCAGTGCATGTACTTTAGTTTAGTTTACACTCCATAAACCAGCATCATGTTACAATTTTCCTGTAAGTCTTATGGGAAGAAACCAAACAGCCACCACAATAATAATAATGACATAATTACACATAATTATTATGTGGACAGAAACTCCACGTAATAACTACTGCTGTCAGGAATGGAGCTGTAGCTAGCTAAAATAATACAATATTAGAGCCCTGCCATGGGAAGCCTTATGAATAAGTGCTTGTGACTTCAGATAAGGAGCATCAGAGCAGAGCCCATCAGAAAATCAGTTGAACATAGCCCTGCACACAGACCATGGCAGATGCAGGATAGCATGGCTAAAGCAAAACACCAAATGGTTTCTTCTCCAAGGGGGTCCCACATTCTTCCTGGTGTGTGAAGGAAGGGTCCTGTGGCAAAAGTAGTATTTTATAATGTAACCACAGTTAGTGTCAAAATGTAAGTTGCAAAAGCCTCTTCTAACCTGGAGGTCCCTGACCTTACAACTTCCAAGTTGTTTTGAACAGTAGCCTTTGTGCGTGTGTAATACAAACCAGTTGATATTATCCATACAGTATTTACATCATTTACAACAGAGAAGGAAACTTCTATACAATAATTGCCCTGACTGTTTCTGTGAGTGATAGATCTCTGCCAATGAAATGCTGCAGAATATACTGTAGCCAGTTTTATTCTCAGCCACTTAATATAGATGTATTCATCCACACTGGACTACGTTGCCTCTGCACAGTGATATTTCTACTTCCAAATGTGACCAGCAGCTCTTGAGAAGACAAGGATTTTAAACCTTACCATCCCATTCCTGGAGAACATGGGAATCCATCCATATCTCTGATAGAAAGAGTAGAGGAGGGGGGCAGCCCTTGTTGGGGTCACCTCTATGCTGATGTGAGGGAAATTTGGTCCCGTTTCATCCCTTCCATGCATGCTTCTCTGCTAGGGCCTTGGAGATCCTCTTTCCCATGCTTGTGGTGCTTCTGCCCTTGGAGATACACCTCTCCTAGTACCACAGAAGTCCTTAAACATGCTTTTTCCCAGATGTTTCTGGGGATTATCCTCCTGGTGTGGCCTTCCAGGGATAAGGAATAGTGACACTCGGTGACATGCAAGAGAGATCTGAGTGTGCATATGAGATGCAAGGGACATCATGCTCCTTAAAATTACAGCCGGGCACACCTGGTTGTGAGTTGAAACTGAAGTGCTAATGGGTTGGTTGATGGAGGAAGGAGCCCAGTGTAAGAAAAAAGGGTCCTGTGGTCATGAGGGGAACAAACTGAGGTGCTGAGATACCCCCAACTATATGCCTGGAATTCCCATACCAGCTGTAATGTCTGCTTTGCAGTAAGTAACATGATGCAGTATTTTGGCCTGGTTTTGTATTTCTTTCAGTTGAAGAAGCACATTTTTTGCTACAGAGTCTGAACTTTCAACTTTGATATAGAATCATAGAATCATAGAATAGTTGGGGTTGGAAAGGACCTTAAGATCATCTAGTTCCAACCCCCCTGCCATGAGCAGGGACACCACACACTAAACCATGTCGCCCAAGGCTCTGTCCAGCCTGGTCTTGAACACCTCCAGGGTTGGAGCATTCACAACTTCCTTGGGCAACCTATTCCAGTGCCTCACCACCCTCACTGTGAATAACTTCTTCCTTATATCTAACCTAAAGTTCCCCTGTTTAAGTTTAAAGCCATTACCCCTTGTCCTACCACTAGAGTCCCTAATGAAGAGTCCATATATATCTAATCAGTGCAAGAAGTTTCCTCTAGGAACCTCAGACCTTTCTAAGGGTCAAATCTCAAAGTCAGAATTTCATTCTGAAAGATGGTTTCAGTGAGGGTTAGGGTGCATTGGGAAAAATTTTCCTTGTAGCTGTTGGTCATAACAGCTGTTTTTCATTCAGAATACAATGTAAGAAACAGTAAAGCTCCTTTGTGGAATTAGCTGAAACAAACCCAGTTATTGCCAAGAACATATCAACATACACCACTGCAAGGTTCCCAGATAAAAGAGAAGGTTTTCTTTGGACTGAACACAAATGTAGGGGTGTGGGCACTGTGTAATGGAGCTAGACATGAAAAGAAGCAGCAAAACTATCACAGGCTGACAGAGATACATTAGAAAAGCAAGGAGATAACCATAGCAAATATTAGGCATGTGGCCTCATAAAAAGTCTATAGCCAGAGACATCTTTCCATGAGAGATCTTCTGAAAGGACTTCGAAACTGAGAGTAAAGTGCTTGCCCTTTTTTGATACCTTTGGGTTTAGTCTTTATATGTAAAAGAGATAAAAGTCATAAGAAGATCTGACTTAATGTCAGTTTTTCTTCCTGAAGGAAACCTCCAGTAAGACTCCAAACACTGAATATCAGTTCATATCCAATGGCAAAAGCACCTCTCCTTGGAACTTTGCCATTGTTACAGGAGGCTCTGTATGGGAGGTGGGATGAGACAGCCATGGTCCTGCCAGGCAGAGGGGAATTCAAGCTGTCACCACTTAAAAAAAAAAAAAAAAAAGTAATCATTAAATAAAATAAAAATTGAAAAAAGCAAAAAGCAAAGGTAAAAAAATAAATTGTAACTATTTTTAAAAACGTGAAACTCTTCAGTGTACAATGCCATGAATAGTTAATAGGACAGTAACAAGAACAACAGCTGAATATCATTGTAGCCTATGCTTGTTTCATACCCTGGCTGCAATGACTCCATCTCGCCTCTCTCCATTCACACTGAGCTAGGAGGGATCAAGCGGGCAGTGGTAGCACCTCTCCACAGGGATGTGCTGTACCCAGCCATCAGCAGCACGGTATCTCACCACTCAGTCAGCATGGAGGAACCTCCTCTGCCTCTTACTGAGAGGAGTAACGCTGCTTTCAGGCTGACTAGCTTCAAGTAGTGCTTGGAGCTTTGCATATCCAGGAATAGAGTTTCTGGTCCCACAAGGAACTATAGTGGGTCATGGAAGCATCATAGAAGGCTAGCCACTAGGTCTAACTGAGTTTGAGCATAAGATCTGCCTTCTTTGATTGGCTTCTTAGCTGTACAGTAGCTTGGACTTTCTTGAGGAAGCCTTTTCCTACATAAACTGCAAAACTTCCTCATAGCTTCCTCAGTTGAGAAAAATCTTCCTTTCTGGTAAAGTCAAAGGGCCAGCACCTGTGGAGCATTAACTGACTCAACTGGTCAAAGAGATTCCATAAGCCATGATGTATAAAAAAGGAAAGGGTGGATGTAGCAGAAAGGCTTCAGAGGTTTGTGCAGACAAAATGATTCACCAAGGAAAACTGTGTATTAAACTGAAAGTAGGTAGGAAGCTCAAGCCTGGAAGCAGACTAGCAGCTCCCATGAAGTTTGTTTGTGCATTCGTTAGCCTGAGCCTTGTGGGACTAGTTCTTTAGTGAATTTCCATTTCCTAGAGCTCTTTGAAACTTTCTGTGGTTGTGCTTATCCCCAAAAGCCCAGGCTAGGCTTAGTATTAAAAATGCGTTTATCATTTTTGAAGTGCAGAACATGGGAAGAGGGTACAGAAAACAAAGCAAAATGATAATTATCTAAACATATGCTTTCATTAAGAATGAATTACCAGATGGTTCTGGTTGCTTCAGTTATGGCCAGTGGTATAATACACTCACAAATTCAAAGGAGAGCTGCTCTCTCTTGTGAATAGAACAGCTTAGTGGAGGAAATAGTCTCAGAATAAATACCACCAGTATAAAAGCAAAAAAAGGCTGCCCATTAGCTCCTAATGAAACTAGAAAATATGTGATTGTTTTAAAGAAAACAGAGTGACCTATGCAATTTGTTTGTTCCTATTTACATTTTGAAATAGGTATGACCATACAAATGCCATGGGCTTTGAATATCTGGACATTGAGAAGCTGCCTTTTCCAGATTCAGGAGAGGTGCCTATCAAGTGAGTCAAACTGTTGGGATATGTCTGGCTTTTGGAAGGGTGTGGGAAGGCAGAGCTATGGGCACAGCCAAACCGTGTCTCATGGATGCTTTGGGAGCTTCAGCCATGCCTGCCAGCATATAGAAATACTACGCAGCTCACATAGAAACACTAAGCAGCTGTCCCCATTTCCCACTGCCACATCAGCCACCTTCAGATGGTCTCAGTGCTCAGTGTAGAGACCAATTATCTATCTGGTATCATGGATATTTGAGTGTTTTAAGGGGTCTAGATGAATCATATTGCTCATCAGAGGTACAGATGAGCCCTTTCCCCAGTCATACCTGGGCTGGCTTTTCAAGGAAACACAGGCAATTTATTAACTAGTGTTCACTAGGGCCTGTAAGATGGCAATGGTACCGAGATGAGTGTGTGTGAAAATGGCATTTGTAAGCTGCTTAACCTCTGTAATGTCACTCACCACTGTTGGAAGCAAGCTGTAGCTAGAAAGCCCCAGCAGATGCACTCTCTGTGGAGAAGGGGTACCATTAGGCATTTCATCTGGGGAGAAAGGCCATTGTGCTTCAGAACTCTTTTCCAGTCCCGCAGAGGTTAATAATTCTTAAAAGATTATTTAGTTGATCTTGATCTAAGCATTACAAGACACTGACAGGCTAAGAAACCCTCTCAATGTCATAGGACAAATCACCGACAGACCGAGGAACGGCAATGGGAAGAATCCAGATCTGCAGATCAGTAAAGATGAGTATGTTTTATTTACAGAATACTTCTGCCTGCCAATCAAAATGGATCTTTATGAGAAGGTCAGCTGAATAGTCCAGGATTGGATAGTTTGATTCTCTAGAAAAAAAGAAAACTCCTCATTGGCTTTGGGTAAAATATTTTTTTGATGTACAAATTTTTCCATAAATAACATCATTAAATAAATTCTCAGAGACCATGAGGGCAGCATGTAGCGATTTTTTTTAATAGACAAATCCTTAGGGAAAGCTCTTCAACTGATGCATACTGAGGTAGCTCCAGCGACTCCAACTGCATTCATTAGGAGACTTACACCTGCCCAGTATTTATGTGTATGTCTGTAATCTAAAAATATACTGAAATTGCTACTGGAAATAACAAAAAAAGACCCAAATCCTTATACAAATATAATGTTTTACTAATAAGATTAATGATATCAAATTGTCATGTTGTTGTAAGAAAGAGCACATAGTTATTTCAACTGGGCACTTGTTAGTTTTCTGATTCTGGTTTGAAAGAGTCAGTGCTGGCGTGTAGTGATTTCCACTGCTGTATTTAGCAGTATGTGCCAGTCATGTCAGTGCAATTAAACACACGCTCACCCATGTGTGCCCGGTGCAGGCACTAATAGCCACTTAACTACAGTCCCTTTTAGCCATAATTTGTATGCAGCCCGAGGGCAGCTCATTAGTTCTCTCGTTGCTTTTGCTATACCCGGGAGCTTTGTCAGAGCTGGGGCTCGTTCACAGCAGCCCCTGGAGCGGAGCC
>NW_009924436.1:8882-20290 GCF_000696875.1 Nestor notabilis | reverse complement strand
CCAACCCAAACTATTCTATGATTCTATAAAGGGTAAAAAGATGCACTGCAACTGCACTGGAGAGTAAGAAGACTGTGAGAGAAACAGCCCTGCACACAGGCAGGTCAGTGCAGAAGGTGGGGAGGAGGTGCTTCACGTGCCAGAACAGAGGTTCCCCTGCAGCCCATTGAGAAGACCATGGTGAGGCAGGCTGTCTTCTCTATGGAGAACCTCAGGCTGCAGGAGGCGGACATGCCCTGAAGGAAGCTGCAGCCTGTAGAAAGCTCCTGCCAGAGCAGGTTTTCTGGCAGGAACTTGTGGCCTACGGTAGACCCACACTGGAGCAGCCTGCTACTGAAGGACTGTACCCCAAGGAGAGGACCCACACTGGAGCAGGTCTTGAAGGACGGTATCCCACAGGAGGGACCCTACACTGGCGACAGGAACAAGTGGGTGGAGGATGGAGTGGCAAAGAATTGTAATGAACTGACCAAAACCCCCATTTCCCATCCCCACTCTACCACCTGAGGAGGTAAAGTTAGGAATGAGAGTGAAGTTGAAGAAAGGTGTGAGAGGGAACGTGGTTGGTTTTTTATATTTTATTTTTGTTTTCATTTCTCATCATCCAAATCTATTTAGTAAAAATAGAAATGCTGTACAATAAACATATTAATGACTTGACAGTTTAAATAGCTTTATTCCTACTATCTCAAATCCTATTGCTGATAATGGATTTTGTATTTACAGTGGCGATTTGATAAAGGAATCACAGACATTGTTTGAAACCCTTTTCTCCTCATCCAGTTTTCCAGCACAGAGGCTTAACTCAAGACCATGGACAAGTATCCTCCTAGATACTGTGGTGGTGACAAAATACAACACAGCACACTAAGCATTACCGCACTCCCCAGCCTGCTATGAAGACCTGATAGAGGAGTTTGACTTCTTTTAATGCATGAAAAGTAGAGTTGGTTTAAAGTCATAACTGACAAACTGTATTAAGACAGATGGCTAAAGCAAACATAGGAGCACACATACGAGCTTTGTGCTGTAGCAAGCAATTAACTAACTTTTTTTGAACAACCTGAAAGACAACGGCATTTTCCAAAGACATTTCTGCTCGTATTTCATTAAAGGGTAACAATAACATAGAGAAAGAAGAAATGCAATACAAAGGCAACTTTAATAAAGCCCCAGCATCCAGCATTTTCTTACTACACTCCATGTATGTATTTGCTTTTAATGCTCATTGGTACACCATTTTTTCCTAATAAACATTTAACTACATTTTAAACTGTTCCTTAAGCATGCATAGAATGCAATTCCTAAATTAACCTTTGAATTAGTTAGGTTTTCTTCTACTGAGTCCCTCTGCAAGTCACTTTCCTAGTGTAACCACACTTTTGGTTTTGTAAAGTGTTACTGAACATGCTTAATCTTATTGCCAGCACTTTCTTCCACTTGTTTCAAGACACCTGCTTTGTGAATTGTGCCACCATTTACTTCAGCACTTTCAAGGCTGGGAACCCTGGCTATTCTACTATGGTCTGTTCAAGAAGATTCAAATTCCAAGTAGCAGGATATTAAAAGCCATTTAGTTAATTTCTTATATAAATTGATGAGGACAATCATTCATCCTCTAGTGAAACTATAGGAGAAGCATACTATGTCATCAGAATAAGAACTGTATTATTGCTTTAAAGAGAAAAAAAAAAAATCCCCAGACTTTCATTGTTCATTTCCCAACTGCCCCCAAATACCTATAGTTTTGCAAAATGAATAAGGGCAAAAGAGAGGACAAAACCAAAAAAACCAAAACAAAAAAACCCCAACAAACTAGAAAGCTGCAGCACAGAACAAACACTCACACTCTATGGAATAATACAACAAAATTTTACTAATCCCCAAAATTATTTCTGCAATTATATTTGCTATACCAAGTATATATTCTTCATGTACATTACCAAGTAAGCCCAAACCTAGTATTCTCACAAAAGAAAAAAAAAAACAAAACAAAACAGTATCTTTATTTAAACATTGTCAGAGCAATTATAATGCAGCAGCACTAGAAACAGCATCGGATTCAGGTTAGCATTCTGGCTAACCTTGATCAGGTTAAGCACATTCCTGGATACTGAGGCTCTACTGTTTATCCTGATTAAATTAGGGGTAAGGAGGAGCTCTAATTCCACATTCATGTTCCAATGCCCAAATAATTTGACCCAATCAACTCTAAAGAGCTCCGAGATATCTGTGTGTGAACTGAACAATATAGTTAGGAAGCTTCCAAGACCAAGTTATTTTTTAGCGAACAAAGTAATTTTCTTTCCTGAAGGTTCTCTCTACTTGCTATGATAGAAAATTGCCAAAAATAGAGTTGACACTTGATATTTTTAATGTCATTTCCTTTCAGAATGCCTGATGTTGCACTACACTCTAGAGACACAGGGAGTATCTCAGAAAACCAGATCTAGTATGACTTACAAAAGGAAACAAGTTGAGATCAACTACCTTTCCTGTTTTTCCTTAGAGTGTGAGGGAACAGGGAATTGAGGAAGGGTGACCTTACATTTTCTTAAAATTGCCTAAAGTAGCATCACCTAACATCATCTACATCCTGCAGTTTAAACGGAACAAACACCAGAGAGGATTCAGTGGTGACACCAGCACAGCAGAGCAGCTACAGGAGTAGCTAACCAGGGACTTTCAGTCAGCTGTTCTGTTTTCGACTGGACTTACCCTTCCCCAATTGCCTGTTCATTTCAAACCATTTCCCTCTCAACCTTTCATCAAGATTCAGTTGCCAACTGATTTGCCATCCTTCCTTCCAATTTAGAATATTCACTCCTTCAGAATCTCATTTCCTCTAGTGGTAACAAGAATGCTGTTTTCTGGTTCTAACCATCATCAGTATTATTCACGTCAAATGCAATCCACTGCTTCCAGTCCTGTAGTGCCCACTACAATGTGGCAACTGCAGAGAAAAAGAGAATCAAGAACAGCTCACAAGATTCATCTATAAAATAACTGAAAACTTCATTGTGTTTGGTTCTGAAGCACTGCAAGGCTTAAGGGGTATAAATCAAAAAAGGAAAAACATCTGAGAAGTGGAGACTGCAAAAAACTCCCATGTATTGTTGGAGATAGGTACAGTTCCTCTATAGTCTTAGCACCTACTGAATCTTCAAAAGGTCAATACTGCAATGGATAAGATAACACGTGTTAAAATGCCTTTCACTGAGAAAAGTCCCATTTTAAATGGGGTTACAATTTCAAATTTAAGACTCCTAACAGGAATTGCATAGTTTTCTCTTTTAATAACCAAAAATTACATTAAGTACCTTCATTCAAACACATAAAACAAAGAAATCCTTTGTCTATCAAGAAGTGAGGCCTGAAACTGTTTCTCCTCCTGTTTCTGCATAATGATGCAAGCTGCAGGAGAACCTAATTCTAGGCAGGCAGTTCACCAAGCTTTAAGCGTAGGTATTTTGAATGTGTCAGTTTGTAACTGTTAGTGTCTAAAATGAAATCACTGCAAGAAGCAAGATTTTAAAAGCATACTTACTTGTTTGCTTTTACTCAGAAGTTCTTAATCATCAGCATTTATTTGTGTCAAAATAATCCTGTAAGATTTTTAATTTTTTTTAATGGAGCAAGCATTTCCAGAGTGCTCCAGTGGGTGGGTGAAAACATACTACTTAGCTTAGAAGGAGTCCCGCGGTCTCCATCATTATTATTGTGTGGATGCTAAGTGATAAGATCCCACATTTTCATCTACTCCTTTGTGCCAGGATAGTTGTTTATGCAGCTGTATAGCGAGCTGGATCAAGAGCACATGGCTTTTGAGTAAGAGGAGTAGAGGGGGAAGACCTCCAGCCTTTTTAGCAGTAGCATCCGTTCATATAAAAATGAAGCAGCTGTGGAACCTTACATTCAGACTTTGCTTGAACCAGGCCAGGACACCAGACTGCTAACGGGAGTAACAATGCAGGATCCTCTGCCCATTCATTTCTATGCTGTGCCAACACAGATCTAGGCTGCCATGCAATAAACCTGATTAGGGAATAATGGTGCTGTGTCAGGAAAGAAGAGTTAGTTTCCACCGTAACAGTTCTCACTGGCTACAGGCTCACAGTGCATATGCCTCTTCAAGCGATGCTAGCCTGGATTTCAGACATGTAGGAGAAACCACAGCACATTCTCACTCTTCTTCACAACTTACATGCGGCATCCACAGCAATGTCATCTCAAGCCATCCAGCAGAATGGATTCACAGCACAGACTATTATTTCCAACTCAGTTCTCAATTTCCTGGGAGTACATTCCAGACTACCGAAGCATCCTGAGACAATAGGAGGAGACTGCTCTGGTCTGTGCCCCAGTTTCATCTCATTTGCGTCTTCACTGTAGCGAACAGGTTTCAGAAACGATTTAATAAAGCCACTGGATAATCACTTGTAGGTCCAAAAGGGTATTTTTGTTTGTAGATGCAAAGTGCTTTCCTAAAAAAGGAGGGCTTAAGGGTTCCCTTTCTTCAGTACGGATCAGTCAAAACCCCACTAGTCCTATCAAAGAGAGCTCTCTCTTTAACAGAGTGCTTGGAAACAACTGGTAACTAGTTTTACCTAAAAAGACATAGTTATGTACAGAATAAATTATTTAGGCTTGTGTAAGGCAATTTTCCTCGGTTTTACAGAAGTCTTGTTTGAAATTTTAACTATAAAGATTTCAGAATAGAAAATACTAATACAGCAAGTCACACATGTAGTTAAAGTTTTTTACAAATGGACAGGTCAGTTAACATTAACAGAAGGTATGTTTGAGACTGAAGACAGTGCCAGCTGTAAGATTTTTAGCATACCTACTGACAACCAAGCCATTAGGCCTTAGTTGACATAACTTTGCTATTTATCATGAGTATGACCCAGCACTTCAAAACATGACTGCAAGTAAGGACCTGTCCTCCTGGTAGGGCATGATATACAGTAAGTTAGAACTTGGGTATGTAGACAGCCTTGCACCTGCTTCTGTAAATTCCTTATAAGCAGGGACATCCCTAATGGCAAAATATGATAACAATTTGAACGACAAACCAAGCACATAGCTCCCATGTATTAATCAATAATACTAAGCTAAAAGGTAAACAGCTGTAAGAATCCTGATTAATACAACCCATAGGCTATCATTGTAGCCCTAATCCAAGTGCACTATAGGATAAGAAAACCACAAGTTATGTAACTTATCGAATTGTATGAATGTATGCTTTAGATAAAATTATATCAAGATGAAAAACAGGTACAAAAGAACCCCTAAGATTTACTGTTCTTTGGACATGTGTATGTATGTTTGAACCCCCCACGTGCTCCTGGCACCAATAAAGGTTTGTGCTTTACTTTACAGTGCATACTGTGGAGGGATTTCTTTGAATCACTACACAGAAAATTAGGGCATTTCCATTGTGACCTGCAGAATCGTTTCTCCTCTCGCTGTGTGTATAAACACCATGAATACTCACCAGGTTTGTCATTAAAATGCATGGGGTTGAGGGTAAACTGGTTATATTTACACAGGTCATGTTTTTCTGTTAAAAACAAACACTTAGAAAACTTAATTCAAGAGACGGTATCATGTGCAATAACGTCTAAATCAATTTTAAAAATAATTACTGCTTCCCTCTTGTTTCTCATTAAGCCAACACTGGTGCTGCAAAATTGCCAACTTCTTCCAACCAGTTTGCTCCGGAAAAAACTGCTCCTATCTAGTTCTGCCAGCCTGCTGTTGCTAGTGGAGGGGAGATAGGTTAAACCAATAAGCAAGTTCATCTCAAGGGGAAACTGGTACCTACTGCCAAAATACAAACACTCAAAGCAACCACCAATCTAGTGGTTAAGTTTATTAAAATCAGCATGCTTTATTTACCACCCTTTAAAATGTAAACAGGTGAAAAGCAGACAAAGACTACTAGCTATAATTCCCCCTCTGGAAAAGTGTTACAGGCCAGTTTTTATGCTGCAGTGCATTGACTTTCTTGGAAAGCACTGCAAAGCTGAATTAAAATCTTTCAGCTGCTCTGTGAAATGGTTCATTGTTTTTGCTATACAAACCCAATCTTCAAACATTTCAAATATCATGTATTGCACTTCATAAATTGTAATTTTTGAAAGCGCTGACTCTCCAGCCACTTCTGAATACCTTAAGAAATGCTGAAGGGAGAGTTTATGTTCACAGCCAAAGCTGTCCAATACATTTTCTTCTACAACACAGTTATAAAGAAGTGTCATAATGGTAACAAAGGGAAACACTGCTGTTGTGAGATAGACAATATTTAAATACAAAATGATGAATAAAAAAAACTTCACTGCCTTGCAATGAACATGCTTAAACAACAACATGATGCAGAAGCTGCCAACAATTACGCCAACTGTCACTGCTGCCTGTGATGAGCATTTCTTTCATCAAAATTATTTTTCTTTCAAGTCCTGAAACTGTCACGTATTTCCACCTTGTATGTAATGAATTCAAGTATATAGGATGCAAAGATTTTTAAGATTCAGTTCTGTGCTCGCATCGTTTTCACTGAGCAGCCAAGTATTTAATTTTTCAAGTTGCTAACATTTTGAAAGTGGGTTTATTGCTGTCTAGATTCATACATTCTACTGAAATACCATTTTGCAGACACTCCAGGATCCTGCCAACAGTGCTCAAGTCCATTGTATCCTTGTGCTTCCGGAACAAGGAAATTAATACCTTTCTCCTTGAATAGCAGCATGTTAGAATGTCGTTATTACTATTCATAAAAGATCACCAGTGTTAAAAATTTCTGTTGCCAGAATGTCTAGTAAGGAGATGGACCCCGCCTTAAAAGAACTACACAGCTAGTACTCTAGCAAGAAATTTCATGCTCTGGTCTTCATCTTTTCAAATTCTCAACTACTACCAGCTGACAGTTTAGTAGTTACAGTACAACATGTTTATTACCAGAAATTATAGTTAGAGAAAAAGTACGTAAGCGGTTTAACACATTTGGGCAGTTTGGAACCAGTCACAAGCCAAAGAACCAAGCCTTTCTGGAAGACACTGAAGGAGCTGGTTCCTTTTAACCCTTTGTTGAAAAGATTAAAACTATACTCCAACATGTGACACTGCGCTGTTTCACCCACATACTCCATTTAGCCCCAGATAATGTTCCTGCCAACACTAATCAGATGTGAGGGTAAAAAAAAAAAAAAAAAGCCTTAAAAAAAATAACATCCAAGAATCTGGACCACATTAAGGGAATTAAGTTAGAAGCAGTAGTGGGAACATTAGGTAACAGGCTTTACTCAGAGTATTTCAAGAGAAATATCCAAAACAGGAATGCTAATGCAATGCAAGGTCTTTGACTGGCTCATGTTTCTCCCTCTCTTTGAGTGCTCAGATCCACCCTTGCAACCTGTTCTTTCACAAGTCTCCTCCCATTCTCAATATAATCACCTCTCAGTAACTGGAAATTACATGAGGATTTGGGAAACTAGTCTCTTGGCCCTCATTTTTCAAGCCACTAGCCACAGGGAAGCAATTCAGGTACCTAAATAGACATACCTAATTTAAGAAGAATATCCTGTCCCGCTTTTAGCTAGTGTTCCAGAAGGAAATAGGTTTCCTTGGATTGTGCGGTACCTCTGCCAACCCTTGTTTGAATATCACCGTCATCCCAGAAACACAGAAATGGCAGAAGATATTCCAGTTTGGACAGATGAATCTCAACTTACCCATCTACTCTATTCCACATATCTTTGATAATGTGATGTCAAATTCCTGGTGGTAAACACAACTGAGGTACACAGAAGATCTCTTCCACAGTACCCAAACAAACTGCAGTCTGTAGCTCCAAAGGAAAACTTGGTTAAAATCACTTAAGTGCCAATATTCAGAGTCATCAACTTGTTAACTGCAGTATTTGCTGCATCCATCTGTATGCTGCTATAGGGATGAAAAAGTAACTCTAAATGGCAGCACAGAAATAATACTGATTTATTCACAGAATAATAGGTTGGAAGAGACCTCAAGGATCATCTGGTCCAACCTTGCTAGGCAACAGATGACCTAGACTGGATGTCCCAGCACCCTGTTCAGACAAATCTTTAAAAGCATCCAACACTGGGGAGTCTATCACTACCCTGGAGAGAATAATCCAGTGGCTGATTGTTCTCATTGTGAAAATTTTTCCTTGTGTCTAGTTGGAATCTCCTCAGGGGTAACTTGTACCCATTACCTCTCATCTTTTCCATGTGACTCCTTGTAAAAAGGGAGTCTTCATCTTCTTTTTAGCCACATCTTCAATACTTAAACATGGTGATAAAGTCTCCCCCAAGCCTTCTTTTATTTAGGTTGGACAAACCCAGCTCTCTCAGCCTTTCCTCACACAGCAGGCTTCCCAGTCCTCTGATCATCCTTATGGCCTTTCTTTGTACCCTCTTCAGCCTCTGCACTTCTTTTTTGTATACTGGGGATCAAAACAGGAGACACATTCCAGGTGTGGCCTGACAAGCACTGAGTGGAGTGGGATAATGATATTTTTATATCTGCTTGTGATGCCAAGTGATTCCATAAAGTTAAACTTTGCACTTGAAAGGGGGATGAAGTTTCTTTGTAGTGTTGCCTAATTTTAATACCTTTGATGGAATTCAACTCAATGTTGATTTACACCAAGTTGCCTTCACAGTCAATGCAAACCTAAGCAATATATAGTTAGAGTTGGAAAGGACCTTAAGATCATCTAGTTCCAACCACCCTGCCATGGGCAGGGACACCTCACATAACCCAGGTCACCCAAGGCTCTGTCCAGCCTGGCCTTGAACACCGCAGGGATGGAGCATTCATAACTTCCTTGGGCAACCTATTCCAATGCCTCACCACCCTCACGGTAAAGAACTTCTTCCTTATATCTAGCCTAAACTTCCCCTGTTTAAGTTTGAACCTGTTACCCCTTGTCCTATCACTAGAGTCCCTAATGAAGAGTCCCTCCCCAGCATCCTTATAGGCCCGCTTCAGATACTGGAAGGCTGCTATGAGGTCTCCACGCAGCCTTCTCTTCTCCAGGCTGAACAGCCCCAACTTTCTCAGCCTGTCTTCATACAGGAGGTGCTCCAGCCCTCTTATCATCCTCATGGCCCTCCTCTGGACCTGCTCCAGCAGCTCCATGTCCTTTTTATGTTGAGGACACCAGAACTGTACACAATACTCCAAGTGAGGTCTCAGGAGAGCAGAGTAGAGGGGCAGGATCACCTCCTTTGACCTGCTGGTCACGCTTCTTTTGATGCTGCCCAGGATATGGTTGGTTTCTGGGCTGCGAGTGCTCACCGAAGCAGCCTCATGTTCAGTTTCTCACCAACCAGCACTTCCAAGTCCTTCTCCACAGGGCTGCTCTGAATCTCTTCTCCGCTCAACCTGTAGCTGTGCCTGTAATTGCCCTGACCCAGGTGTAGGGACTTGCATGTAGGACACCTAGGTCATGAGGTGTCTCATCCTAATAGCAGATGTCTACACTTGGTCAGATGAACTGTGCCTTAAAAACGTCTGCTTCTTTCCAGTAACCAGGTTAATACTCTTATCCACTGCTGGGCATCCAGTTCGATTGCAAGAATCCTTCTAGTATTCTAAAACCAGTAATTAGAGAGCAGAAAGTCCTCCAAGTTACCTGCAAGCATTGCACTTTTGGGTGTAGATGTGCAGGAATAAAAAGCCAACTCACTGTATATTCCTTTTACATATGCCCAGTATCACACGTGACAGCTGTTTGTGTTCAAAAAGCAAAGTAACCAGCTTTTTCTAGTTCCCACATAACCTTAAAACACAAAGTTGGACCAATATATGCATTGAGATCCACATAGACTATACAGGCTCCAAAAACCAGCATTAATTAAGCAGTAGTGTTGCTCCTTCTACTCTGACATTGCATTAATGAATTGCAATAAGAAAATTACTGAATGTTAACTAACAAAATGTATTCCTTTTGGGTTGAAGAGTTGCACTGATTGATCAAGTAAGAACAACAGTGATTTCAAACAGCTGCTCTACAGCTCTCAGAAAACAGCAGGTTACAGAAGCAGCTCTAATACTACTTGTGTTTCCACTTCATATCTCCCGATTGCTTTTGCTGTAATCTGCAGTAAATAAGTAAACCTTGAGCTAGACCCTGTTGGCTAATGTGAACATCCACTGAAGAAATGTAGTCTTCCTAGGTTTCCCCCATCTTCCCAAAACCAAAGAGCTCCTTCAAAAGCGCTTTCCCAGCATGACACACTCTCTACTGAGAGCGAATCTTCAACCAATATTGGTCTTCATAAGTGCCATTTACCCGTCCTTTAGATTCACTTGATCTATTTTTACCTTGTTATGTCATACTGCCTGAAAGGATTGATCACATACTAGTTTAGATAAGAAAGTTCTGGAAGCATTACACTTTGCCTCCAATACCAGTTCGGGAATGAACTAGGATTAGACTTCTATTCTTAGTTAATTTTTAAGGAATATTCACATGGGTTCAACCATGGCATTGTGGCTCTTAACATACTTGGCTGGCACAATGATAAACGAAAAAGAAAAAACGAGCAACCAAAGCTTTAAGGCAGAACAATGGCTGTTCTGGCAATGGTTTGAAGTCAGACATCCTGCAGCTCATAGCACCTACACTATATTCTCAATAATTTAAATCAGTCAAAAGGCAGCCGAAGAAAACCTTATTAAATCTGATCTCATCCCAACGGAACTGGGAGCAGGGAAAAAAAAGAAAAAAACACACAATAAATGCAATCAGATTAGAACACAATACAATAATACTGTTGTTAAATGGACTTTAAAAGGATTAGCATTTAGCTTCTTAAAGAATCCAAACTACATTCAGCTCTTGCACAAAGGGTGGAATGCAGGGAAGAAGACTGTCGGCTCAGTCCATTTGGGATGCCAATATCTATAGTCCTCTTCAGTTTGCCAAAGAAGCTTCTAGAATGATCATTTTGAGAATAGATCTTCAGCCCTGTTGAGTTTAAACAGCAGTGATAATAATCTAGAAGACATATGAGCTACCATAAACTGTGGTTTTGCTTCTAAGTTGTATCTGGTCCCAGTTATAAGGCCATTTCCAAGAAGAAAAAGCAGCAGAGGATTGTCTCCCCATTGACAGTTAAATCTGCTCAGTCTATCAAGATACACACAATTTACTGATGGTGCAAATCCCAACAGCCTATATAAAAAGTACTTACTTGAGTGCTAAGAGCAATTCTTGCAGGTCGTTCTTAAGATACAAATAAAGAATTAAGAAAAATGTAAAATAAGATCCTACTACTAGGGGTCTAGGGTTGGGGGTTTGGTTGGTTTTTTTTGTTTAATCTTCACTGCTAGATGTGGGAAGACCACAGGCCCTCCCATATGTTTCATCCCAGACT
>NW_009924436.1:0-8868 GCF_000696875.1 Nestor notabilis | reverse complement strand
CATTGGACTGCTATGAAGCAGAAAATAACCATTCTATTTTACAATTTGGAGCACAGTATTTGAAGGAAGAGCTCCTAGCATCTCTGGACTCACATTCATGTAGACTATGGGAGGTAAACTACCCTATGTTTATCCCAGGAAAGAATTCAGTATTTCTATATTTGAGATAATACTTACTCAGGCAAGATTTAAAGCATGAGCTCTGCAACCACACTTGAGCTCCTTCCATAGAAAAGGGACTGAGGAAAAGTTAAGTAGAGCTTCTCAAGGGAGATCAAGTTAACATTAAACTAAACAATCAAAAGTATTCTAAATTATTTTGGGGGTTTTTAAGATTTGCTAGCTAGCAGGTTATAACCTTGTACTGCTCTTTCACTACTAGCAATGGGAAGAGAAAACAGAACTACTGAAGGCCCAGTAGTCTGTAGCTGGCAAACTTAACAGTTCATAGGCTGAAATAAGTGAGAACAATAGCTGCTAAGAAGTGACTAAGACCCCCAAACAAGACAAAAGCAAGTAAGGAACAGAAATACTGAGGGCTAAAAACCAACTGCTTAAGCAAGCAAAGATAATACTGGAAACTGGGAATTTGTAAACACTCAGAAGAGCTAAATCTAACCCTGATGTATGCTAGCTGGAGGATTTCAGAGTTCCCAGGACATTCAGCCATTACTGAGGTCCTGCTATTGGACACTACATATCATGTCATTGCTCTATATTCATTCGGCAAAACTTGTCTACTAAATAGACTGTCTCTACCTCAGCTCCTGAGTGATCAGTTGCTCAGTACCCTAATTTATCGCTTTGGGACTGGGCAGTGCTATGAATTTCAACTTTTACTTGAAAACTGTTGAAACAATACTTACAAGTCACAGAAGTTTTCTAAACAGTAAAGAGGTTTCAAAGTTACTTTCACTTCTCTTTAAACCAACTGACGAGGAGGGAATGTAATTTACACTACTACATTACTTCAGCAAGTAGTTTACTCATTTTAAAGCAGAGTCCAGGTTGGAAAACAAAGAAACAAAAGTATGTTTCAATTTGAACTTTTGCTATTCAGGCCAACCTTATATACTGCTCATTTCTAACAACAGACCTGTTGGCGCTGAGCTGTTTTATGAAGGCACTGTACCTTGCATTTAAAGTTAGAACCTTGCTACCACTTTAAACGTCTTACTCTCCAGCCCCAGCAGACTGCTGCAGCTCTCTACTTCTCCTTCTTTCCACCTACTTATTCCCTGCACAACTGCCAGAGAAGCAGCATTAGTGTTACAAGCATCCTGACATACGAAGTTGAGCAGGAGCCTAGAGCATAACATGAATTTCTGTTAGGCTGGCCTATAGCACTAGTTCAGCAAACTTCAGCTTCTCACATCCTTAACCATGTTGCAACTCCGTATCAGATGAAATGAATGACGCTGCTTAAGTGAACTTTCTTACATGCTTTCTGAACTCAAGCAGACATTCTAGAAAATACATGGGGTTTTCCAAGTCCATACTTACATAAAAATAGTCATATTTTTTTTGCTATGTACAGCACAGAAACATGTGTCAGGTCCCCGGGAAATATATAAAGTCATTTTTAAAATTAGGTAATCATTTTCATTCAAAGGGTGTTTCAGCTACAGTCTGATTTTATTCAAATTGCACTATATTCACTTGAGGGACAACAGTGAGTACTACTATATACAGAATATAATGGGGGAACTCACTATTTAAAAAAGAAAGTTGCCTGTGGCAACTTACTTTACCAGAAGCAGGAATCTTTCTGCAGTCAGAAAGCGATTAGCTCAGTTCTCATGTCCATGTACTCCCACTTATGGAGCATTTAGCACTGGAGTTGCAGATTTCTTTTCTGAAATGAGGATGTGCCCATGACCCAAATGCACGCTAGAAACAAGGGCCCTCAAAACCCATGAGTGCAGTTCAAACAGCTGAGTCTTGCTTACTGTCTTCCCTTTTCCAATAGCCCACTGATAAACTTCAAAAATAGCTGGAAACCTTGTTTAACTTCAGTCCTCCATCATAAGTTAGTAATATATGCAAGGTAATGCACAATTTTCTCCCACATAAGAGCTTCAAATAAGCATTTACTTGAAGCACTGGAGAGACAGTATCAAGTAATTAGGAACATTCTTTAGCTCAATCTTTGGTTTTATACCTGACTTTACAAGACTGTTTCCTGTTAAGAATGGTGTAATTTTCTTAGCTACTTCACACAACCATTTAATGCTTTCTTTGATGGTAAACATTTATGGGTTTATACATTCTTTCTGGCCACTAGGACAAGAAAAAAACCAAATACACAGATATTTAGTCAGTTTGTCTATGACACCAACTTCTTCAAAGCACATCTGAGCTGCTAGTACACAGTTTAAACATTAAATAACTCCACAGCTGCCTAGTGGCTGAGGTAAATTTTAACAGAACACTGGAATTTTTCTAAGAAAAGAATTTTTCTGCAATCTTTAAGTTAGCCAGACAAAATAGAAGTGTTACAGCAGATAAAAGTTAAATAAGAAATGGTAAGTCCCGTAGGAAACTTTGCTACTATTCACAGTTCAGCTTGATCAACTGCGTACATCCACAGTGCAAGCTACGGGGCCACCTTCACCTGAAGAACCCTGCCTGACCAGCATATTATTGTTAGGATATCAGTGAAAACTACTGTAATTAAAGTATTTAATCCTATTGTAAAAATATTTTAAAAGTCTAAATTTCCGATTTCAGAAATAACAGACTTTTCATAAGGAGTCACTCACTCATAGTGAAATACAGTCACATTAAAATTCACTTAATATTCTTTTTGGGTTTCCCCTGACTTGTTTTTAGATTAGATACAGTGGGCAAAATACCAGCTTCACAAGCTGGTACTGTTACTGGGAAATTCCACTAAATAATATGGAAATTCCACCTACAGCATCTTAACATAAACCCGCACAACCCCGGCACAAAGCTTTTCCTGTACAGCTTCTTCAAACAACACTACATTCAGAATCAAAAGTTTCAACAAAATTCCTTTCTTAAATTTAACAAATTGGGTAAAGTTGTGTGAACATGGCATTTTGTAGTATTTATGTAAGTCACCATGCAAACTTAAGTCTGCTGCATGGCCTAGAGTACATTTCTCCTACAAGTAAACTAGCCCACAAAGAGCTAAGCTTCCTTGACTTGCCTCTTCATGAACATATGCACCATTATTTTCCCTTGCTTTTCAGACAAGTAATTTTCTTAAGAAGTCTCTTTCATATCCATTAAAAGAATCCAATATCCTTCCAACTAGGTACACATCTGATAATTTTTAATACATTAGTATATATTTCCTCTCATGTTACTTTATGATCTCAGATTCCTTTCCATTATTAAAAGTACTAATTGCTTACCAGAGACATTATAAGATGATTTTATATCAGAATGGAGCTAGGTTGGCCTCTGAGGATTTAAATCTTGGCTTTAAAAAAAAAAAGTTTCACACAAACATTCAGCAATTTGATAACTTCCACAGTCTAACTTCTAAAAGGCTTCTAATTCAAATGAACCTGGCTACATCACTGCAGTTGTTTTAACACTCAATCTGATGTTTCTGATGGCTTCAGCTTTTCAATCTCCCACTTCCTATTAGTGAAAGATGCAAGAACGCATCTAACCTACTCTTGAAATACTATCCTGTAGACATACATGAGATAAATATGTAACACATGCTTATATTAAGCACATATTGGAGCAAGCATGGTTAAAGCTTCTTTCAGCATCACGTAGTTGTCCATCTTAATAACGGATGCATAGGTATGTCTACAGATTTTCGTGGAATTCTTGGTAAAAAAGAATGCAGGATTTTTTGGCAAATATGTCCTCTACTTCAAATTACACTTGCACAATTAGTATCATATCCCATCATGTGTACCTTGAAGGTATAGCTTTTCTTAAAGAAGGGCATTATAATTAGAAAAATAAAAATCTTCCCTTGGATAGCTTACTGATTAAAATTTTAAGGTTTTACTCGTTTCATGACTTTTTAGCCAAAAGGTTTGTCCATTGCAGGCTATCAAAACAATAATATTATCTTTCACCTGTAACAATGCTAAATGTTTTTCACATGTGCAATCTCTGGGGCCCCAGGATTTTTCAATTCAAAGTGAGCACAAATCAAAACCAGTATGAAAATTAGGCATATCTTTCCTACACATATTCCTATAATAGACATTATTTTCAAGTATCATCACTCCCAAATATCCTTAGTTAAACAGGTTAAACAATTCTGTTCTTGATGGCACCACAGCAGAAATAAGATTTGTGAAAAGATACACAGATGCAACTATATATGTGCAAGTGTGAGTATATACCCACACAGAACATGGACTCTTTCTGTTGGTGAAGGTGGAGAGAATACACTTTAAGCAAGTAGTAATATGAAAGATGAAATGGAAATAACTATATGTAGCAGGCAGATTAGAAAAAAAAAAAAATCTTATGACGTTTTAGACTATCAAGACCTGGAAGAAAAAATTATCTTTAAGAAACCTCAAATGAAGCTACTATATCCTTCATACTAACTAACAGGAGTCTTAATCATTATCAAACTGAAAGAGGAAAAGAACAGGTGACATACAGATAAATAAGAAATTTTAAGTTAATTTCAAAAGCTGTATTTTCAAGGTCAAAGTGATGACATCAAAGTCCAGATATCAAGATGAGATGAGAGTCTGAAAGAGTTTAAAGCTATCTGGACAAGGACTGACTACGGGACATAACAGAATAGCAGATGCTATACGCATACATGAGGGGATATCAAGGTCTTCATTCCATGCCTTATAAACCTCCCAATTGTATTGATAAACAAATATTTTATGGGAATTAATAAGCTGAAATATGAAACATGAACGTCACAAAAATTCTTGCTCAGTAACTCTGAAGTATTTATTCTTTAATTAATATCAAGTACTGAACATATGAGTTGTTAGTCTGGACACTCCCCAGTAATTTATATTGTGGGAGTGTCCAAATATTACATGCTTTTAACAGCTTCATAGAGATTTGTTTGCTAGTAGGTTTGCCTATAGATAAAACAGGAAAAAAAAAATTTCCACTCACAAGCTTTTTCCCATACCAGTTCCCAACCTATTTTGTGTAGAGATTGATGATAAAAACTAAACAAGGATGTCTGCAACTTAGAAAAAGAAAAAATTGTTTTGGAAAGGAATAGAACCTCAACCTGTAACTTTTCATATACCTCTCCATTTAAAAATACCACAGAAGTACTATGATGTCCACATACTCTCCACATTATGAATGCTGTCCTTTAATTAAGAATGGACTACTACTCAACTAGTCATTGAAGCACCACTCAGCACAAAATTTAGGCAAATGGCAGATTTCTAGTAACAGCCTTCTTGTATGCACCAGCTACAGCTCACACAGTCAAGCAGTACAGAATGCCCACTTGAGAGACAAAAAAAGCACACATACATGAAGTTAGCCAAGTTATTTAGTTGCAGAGTCATAGAATGGTTTGGGTTGGAAAGGACCTTAAGATCATCTAGTTCCAACCCCCCTGCCATGGGCAGGGACACCTCACACTAGACCATGATGCCCAAGGCTCTGTCCAACCTGGCCTTGAACACTTGCTCACAAGCTAGTATCACAGTTACAGACCCACTTTTACAGCACTCCCCACAGTTTGTAGTGTTCTGTGCCTGGCAGCCTGGTTTTTGGCAATGCAGTAAACAAAAAAAAAAAACAAAAAAAAAAAAAACAACCAAACCTACATAACAACAAACAAACAAACAAAAAAAACAAACCACCAAAAAAAAAAGCCAAAAAAAAAAAAAACCAAAAAAAACAACAAAACACACCAAACCAAAAAAACCCCATCACATCAAATAAGCTGTCACTGGACATTGAGAAAACAAGCCGCAAGTTCCCCGGTGTTAGCTAAGACCACTGAAGTCTGATACACAGCTGATTCTGCAACATCTTAAACTTCAGAAATGGTACAGAGAACAGAAACTCCGGGTTTTCTTTTCTATAGAAATTATTTCAAAATGCCTGAATGCCTGTAGCAGTGTAATGTATATCCATGCCAACTGGCCTTGCAACCAGCCTACCTTTGCAGGAGGAATACAGATTAACATCCGCTACAGGAAACTCCTTTGCATGCCTTGACATTTGCCTTTGCCATTTTCCATGCTGAACCTCATATTCAAGACAGCAACACTAGAATTCTTAGTTCATTCTAGATCTTTAAGTTTTAATATTTCGTTCACAGCACTCACTTGCTAGTATCTTTACTGGAAGAGAGCCAACATTCTCTCCAAAACTTGTCTATATATTGGAAGTTGAAGGTATGAATTACTCCAGTAAAGCAAAGAACCATTTCTGCCTGGGAACACTTCACTGAAGACAGCAAGTATATTCAGAATATACTTGAACCTCAGTTCCTCTTTGGCTACCTGTTTCTCTACTGACTTGGGTATTAGCACAACACCTCAAGGCTGGCTTAGCGAAGCATTTTTCAAATCACATCATCTCTTTTGTCCAAGCCAGTCTCCCTTCTACCACTCCTTCTTCAGGCTTCTTTGTGTAACATCTTACTGCACAGTACATGTACATAAGCAGTCTGTCTGCTTATCTTCTAGTAGCTTTTCATTGTTTGTAATTCTATTGTATTCCTTACCTAGGACATTCCTTCCAGCGCAAATAGCTTTCTTGCTGTTCATTTCTTCGATTTACATTATGAGAGCATATACTATCCAGCTTTCTAAACTTCTGCTCTTCAGTTTATTTCTTCAGGTCACTCCTCAGAAACATTTTGCACAACATATTACCAGAAGAGGTGACAGATTTGCACTGCTTTGTCCTTCCTTTTGTTTGCTGAGAATTAAAGAACTCCTCCAACCATAACAATTTTCCTCAATATAATCTGCTCCAGGGACTGACACTTTTCTTTTCTCCAATCAGTTCTAGCTTCAGCTCAGAACTTTTTCATATCACTTGGAAAACAGAAAGCAGCCCATGCACATCATCGAGTTAGGCCTTAGCTTGATAGTGTACAGCCACTGCCGTTATAAATGGGCTAAAACCTCTAGAAGATGTAAATAACACATCAAGAAGAGTGCGAGATCTATACAAGTTTCTTCTTCCTATTGGCCACTGAATGGTAGCATGGAAGCATGAAAAGAACTTGAAAAAAAAAAAAAAAAGAGTCGACAAGGTAAAAAGAACGTCACCAAACAATAGTATGTCTGCACATTTGTAGGAGGAGAAGGAATATAAACTGTATCCATCATTCATACAGAACCAACTCACTTAGGCTTCACATTTACTGTTGCTACAATTCATTGTCTATCATTTTTCCCTTCAAGCAGATGTTTGAATAGCACTAATCTTTTCATTCTTATGATGCATCTTACTTCTTACTCAAGTACAGACCCTTATTTCTGCTATATTTAAACAGAACATCTGGGAATTGAGCTATGCTGTTCATGACCTCAAAACTTGTAGGACAATGATTATATTGTTTCTCAGCCTATGCTGCAACCCCTAAACTAACTACATCTCTGCCCTCTTTCTCACTTTCAAGTATCTCATCCTGAAATATCCTATCATACACCAAAGCTTATGCTGCTTCTGTTCCTCTCATGCAGAACTTTACAGTTCTACTTGTAGACGTACAAGGAATAACACCTCCTGGATCAACCAAGCTTAAATATACTGGGGCTTTGGGCTCACAGATTTTCCCACTCTGGAACTTCTGACTAGGCAGTCTGGCTACTACAAAGATCACAAGCTAAAATTAAAGACTGAATGAATACACTAACACAGACATCCACACAGATGAAGAGGCTTTAGTGTATCATGTTAGCAGCATACTCAGGACTTTCTCAGATATTCGGAAGCTAGGCTGTTTCTGGTCCAATTGTCCCAGATATTCCTTTCTCTCAAGAGGGTGTTCCTTTACCAATTGCTGCAAACATTTTGCATATTCATGTTGTAGTCTTTCTGTTCAGAACTGCTGGCAGGATGGTAAAGACTTTCTAAATGCACTTGAAGGATAACTGCCAGTACTCACTTAAGAATGGCCAACCTGGAGTTACTATTTCTTTCTTCGTGGAGAGCTTTCACTTAAGCCCCCACTACACATCCCAATAAGCACAACCTCCACTAATACCTAAAGAGAAGCTCAGTTTCCATTACACTTCCTCTTTTCTATTCAATTTCTCCAGGATCTTCACCCATTTCCACTAGAGGATGCTTGTCTGCACCTTTTCCTAAGATGAAGTTGCCTTTAAAAAAATTAAGCGACCCAAGACCTAAGAAAAACATTAGGAAAGTACCTTCTGATTGCAGGAGTTTTTATAAAAAATACATCTTGCTGCGGAAGATGTACTGTAAACACACTGACATGAGCTACTATGTCAGTAGCTGTCAGTACCACAACTTCCTCGCGGCATTCTCCCTTCAGCGGCACAGTGAAACATGTAATTAACACACTAATGAGTGACCAAACCCAGCCATCCAGGCTGCCCATCACGTGCACAAGTGTTCCTGTCCGTCCGCACTCGGTACGGCCCCGGCGCTCCGATCCTCCCCGCCTGAACCCCGTGTGAACAGGGTGTCATCTGCCGGACTCCCTCCCCCCGGTCCCTTTTCTCTCCTTCCCAGCCGCCAAAGTGCCCTTTTCTCTCCTCCCCAGCCGCCAAACAGGCCTCAAACAAGTCTATTTCCTCGCTACGTTTTCCTGCCTCACTACCCCGAGTTTAAGTTTCCCGCCGGCCGGAGGCAAAAGCAAACCCGTTCTGGGTGCAAACCCCCCTCACCGAGGGAGGTGGCCCCGGCCCTGCACCCGCGACCCAGCGTGGGGACCAGGGG
>NW_009924435.1:46306-61963 GCF_000696875.1 Nestor notabilis | reverse complement strand
TGATACTGGCTTGTGCAAAACAATGCTTTCTGTTTTTAAGAAGCAAGAGTCCTGTCTAAAAAAGAAATACATTTTCTTTTTAAATCAAATTGTCCTTATGGGAGATTCAGAGACAAGCCTTCTGGATAAGAGATAACTGCATGAGACTAAAGATAATAGGAAGAGTTCTGGTTTCTGCCATGTTCTTAGAGTTTCTGGACTGTAAATTCAAGCTACAAACCCCCCAGTCTGTGTATCAGATGCTGTATCACATCATACAACAACATGAATGTCTAGAGACTACCTCTGAAAAGCAACCTGTGCCCTGAGCCAAAGGGTTTTAATTTTATTTGTTAAATATTGAGATCCCTGCTATAAATTTGATTTTCATCTTAGTTCCACAGGGCATTGGCCTGGAGGAAGAGAATCTCGCAGATAAACCTCAAGGCATTCTTTACCTCATTTCCCCTGCATTAATGTCTCTGGTAATGCAAGACTCATAAGTCTATGTGCTCCCATACTTCATGCTGATATATTTTCAGTAATCCCCTGCTATCTCAAAAGCTGCACCTCTCTCCATCGTCACTATATGAGTTTTAGCCAGGCATCCTGGTTTCAGCTGGGATAGAGTTAATTTTGCTTCCTAGTAGCTGGTGCAGTGCTGTGTTTTGGCTTTAGTCTGAGAACAAGGCTGATAACACACCGGTGTTTTAGTTGTTGCTAAGTAGTGCTTACCCTAAGTCAAGGACGTTTCAGCTTCCCATGCTCTGCCAGTGAGGAGTGGCACAAGCAGCTGGGAAGAAGCAGAGCCAGGAGAGCTGACCTGAACTAGCCAAAGGGATATTCCAGACTGTAGAACATCCTGCTCAGTGCAGAAACTGGGGGGAGTTAAGACAGGAGGTGCTGATCGCTGCTCAGGGAACGAGCTGGGCATCAGTCACTGGGCAGTGAGCAATTGGGCATCACTCCTTTTTCTTGGGTTTTATTCCTCTCTCTTTGTTATTCCCCCTTATAACTACAATTATTATTACTGTATTTTAATTTCCATTATCAAACTACTCCTATCTCAACGTGCGTGTTTTACCTTTTTAGAATTCTCCTCCCATTCCCACAGGGACAGCGTCAGGAGGGGAATGAGTGAGCAGCTATATGGTACTTAGTTGCTGGCTGGGGTTAAACCATGACACCAGGTCTAGACTCAACAGTGGACTGAAATTCCTTTGCACACTGGAAATTTCAGTTGTAATCTCATTAACCTCAGGCACTGAGCTCTGCAAGGCTGAAATGGTCTGAATGGACCACCTGGAAAGCATCATTCCTTTGAGATCTCCTGCCCTTGCCAGAGGGATGGTATAAAGTATCTTCCACCACTACAGGTGTCACCTCAACATGAGGAAGAACTTCTTTACGTGAGGGTGGCAGAGCACTGGGACAGGCTGCCCAGGGGGGATGTGGAGTCTCCCTCTCTGGAGACATCCCAAACCCACCTGGACACGTTCCTGTGGGACGGGCTCTGGGGAGCCAGGGGTTGCACTGGATGGTGTCCAGAGGGCCCTTCCAACACTGATGGTTCTGGGATCACAGGGAGACCTATGATTGAACTGGCAAACTTTTGGACACTTCCTGAAGCCATACAAGTCCGAGCCATCATTCCCCAGAGACCTTCTCTTGAGCCAGCCCACTGTCACACAGATAAGATAATGGTCTGATCAATAGGATAACGGTGTCTCAACTACTATCACAGTAGTTTAGCACAATGCAAACAACTACTGAAAGCAGAGGAGTGCCAGGCTGGTGTGCCCAACTTCTCTTTATCCCCAGTGTACCAGCAGAAGCCACAACCCAGAGGCTGCTCTTCTATTCAGATGCATTTTGGAGTCACCTCCTTCCAGACATGACCTATTGCAGGCCACAGATACATCGGGAGCTGCTGATGAATGGAGATAATCTTTCTGTGTTTTTGTAAGAGGAAAACCATCTCTGGTACACTTTGTGCATGGGCAGCGCTGGCGCAACTGGCGATGCCTCTATGTTCACCAGCAAACCAGAGTACAACTACAGACATGGTCCTGGAGATCCATCTGATAAATGATCACATCCTTATTTCCAATAGATATGCCCATTCCTGTCAGGGGAATCTAAAGATGAGATCTGGATGATTTATTCATTAGTCTGGACTATAAAGTCCTGATCTGAAAAATATATCTTACAGTGAAACACACACGAGTAATAGTTTTCTCTGAACAACACAGGACAACTTCAGACATGAAATCCTGAAATGAATGGATCTCAGTCCTCTCTAGTTCAACAAACAAAACAGTTTGTTGAACAAGATGAGATTTAGAAATGCTCACAGGTCTTCATCCTTTTCAAAGCACAAAGAATAACGAGCACAGCCTGTACAAATCCTCCACTGGTAACAGACATAATCTTCATGCTACAACCTGCGGTTGAGCACTATATATTTTTACTTCTTTGGAGGGTTACACAGTCCATATAACCTGGCAGCATAACTCTGTGGACATGACTTTAGTGGCCTGCTGTCTTGCTTTCACACAAGCAAAAGACTGGCATATCTTATATGCCCCCAAGCACAGGACACTGAATCAGCAAGAGGTTTCTGGCTCGTATTGCCTGAGCATTTTCAGATACTTGAAATCACCATCACCAACTTCTTGCAGATCTCACTTCTATTTCTCAGCTTCTTATAGGCTCTTACCAAGAGGATGCTGCTCAATAAAAATGAAATCTTCAGCAAGGCAGTAGGCCCCTTTCTGTTTTCCTTTTAGCTACATCCTCAGCCTCATGAGTATCAGGTCGGTATCAGAAGGAACCTCCTTTGGACTTGAGAATGTCACAACTTCCAGTGGGTTCATGTCTTTTGGAAAGTCCTAACAGAACAACTTCAGACAAGATGGAAAACCCTGACACAACTCTGACTCCATTCCTATGCCTAATGGATCACTGTAGATGGATAACTGTGGCCTCACAAGACTGTTAGCATCAGCTTTGCTTCTAATAAGCAACGGGAAGGTAAGATCCTCATAGCTCCTACTCCTAAATCTGGTGAAGTAGTAGAGTTCTCCCCCCAGGGTGCTCTGAAAAAAAATGAAAGCCATCCACGTGAATCAAGTAAGTCACCAGATGATTCATGACTGTCACATCTGAACCAAGAAATGTACCATGTCAATAAACAGATTCCGAATATTAAAAATCCTAAGTGCAGAGGATTAGAGCGAAGCGCATGAGTATGATGAATTCTGACTCTTAAGAATGGATGACACAATCACTGCATCTCCTGAACAATGGGAGGAAAAAAAGATATATTAAAGAATCTATTCAGTGGCGAAGCACCAGCCTTTGCAAAAAGGGTAAAAATAACGTTCGTCACAAGAGGCAGGAATCCAACACATTAAATAGTCTGTGATGAGAACTCTATGAATAAAGCAGATGATACCAACTTAGTTCACTAAAAAACCCCAACAAAGCAGCTGTTTACAGATAAAAAGAATTCTTGCCTATGTGTTTCCAAATTAACAACCAACTGGAATTACATGTATTTGCTGGTTTAAAAAAAGCCAAGAACCAGATACAGAAAAAGACCTGGATTTGCCCACCCTCACAGACACATCGGGTTTTAACATTTACAAAGTACTGAAAGAAAACACCCCACACCTCCGTTCTCTTGATTTGATGTCACATTTGGCACAAAACTTTCATGTTCAGAAGGAGATTTGGCTAGACAGCAGATGGAGAATTCCATTAAAACACAAGTGGCAACATGTGCCCACCCTCCCAGTCAAAAGCAGCAAACCGCTTCCCAGTAACATCTGCTTGCAGATCACAAGGTGCCCCCATGGATGCTTTCCCATCAAATACCTTTTCCTTACTCCTGTCTGAAAGTGTTCTTCTCCATAAGTGAATTCTGTAATAAAAGTAAGAAGGCAAACAAGCAGCCTCAGCTATTCTTCCTAGCACTGTTCACTTACTTATCCAGGAGGCTATAAATGTCAAACAGAGGTCTGGAGCACTTGGTTCAGCAAGAAGTTACTATTTCAAGTTAAGCAGAACTAGGAGGAAGAGAAACTTGGTTCAGTGTATAAAAAAAGATAAGTGGTAATATAAAAAGAAAGACAAACCAGAGGGTACATTCATTATAATGACTCTGTGGTTCTCCTGTACTTCAATTAAAAGCCACTTTATTTACAGCTCTTGGCTTGGCAGCAGGCAGCCCAAGGAAAACATTCTTCACAGTGCAATTTCTAATGCAAATAGAAGTAAAGGTAACCCTAGAATGGTTTGCTAACTTGTATAATGAGGCAGGGAACAAATGGTACAAATGAAAAACGATCATGTCAAATGCATTCAGAAAGACCTCAACTAAAATCATAAATTCTTTGACAAGTATGTTTGCCTCAAAGAACTATCTAAAATAGCTCTTTTCTTCCATAAATATATAAACGCTTTTCCTAAGATAATGTTTTAATAGTAATTTAAATGCACATTCCATCAACATATAAAGTTAAAACCATTCTTTCCACCCTCAAAACCAAGAAGTAACCATTACAGATAGAAATCTGCCTTTCCTGCTCAGCAAGTCCACATTGACTGGGTTCAGAGTGAAGAGGAGCCCTAAGAGGCAATGCTGCCCAGGCAGCCCCCTTGTGCACTGGAATCATAGAACAGGATCATAGAATGATTTGGTTTGAAAGCACCTTAAAGCTCCTCCAGTCCCAACCCCCTGCCATGGGCAGGGACACCTTCCACTAGAGCAGGTTGCTCCAAGCCCAGTTGCTCGCTCAGTAGAAGGGGTCACAGACTTACACCATATTACTTCTTTCCCCATGAAGACAGCCTCATACGGAATGAGCTTCCACCCGCCAGCTACAACCCCTGCCCAAGCTGTTCTGCTTTTACTCAAAACCAGAACATCACAGGTGAAAAACTCCACCAGCAATTTTTCACTCCATTTTTAAGCTGGAAACTAAATAAGTTTTGTCTGGTTTAACTGCACTTTTCCAAACCGTGCCAGGTACAAGTTTTCCCATCTTTTCAAATTCATGTGGTTCCATCAACCTCAAACTCATGAGGTTGCAAGCTCTCGCAAATGCTCTTCTCTCTAGCTTGCCAGTTCGCTTCGGAAAGAAATACCTACAAGAACATTTGGGGCTTCCATGCAGCAGAATGTTTTAAAGCGGTTTCTAATATGATAGAAAACACCCATCAACAGCTGTTAGCAGCACAGGAGGGATCTGTGTGTGTACAGATGCTCATATGCTAGCAATCACTTCGCTGAAAGTACTGAGTGATGCTGTTACTTTCTGCAACCTACTCGGCTACGGGTAGTTTCGATTTGTATTTTGCTCTAAGCCGTGTGGAGATTCAAGAGCTGATGTTGTATCTCTACCGATGCACAAAGGCCTGCTGCATTCAGAAAGGCAAGAAGTGCAGGCACAGATTTCTTTAGGATGTAAGCATTCCTTCAAGGCTGTAAAAAGCATTTTGCTCTGGGCAAACTATTTAAACAGGACTTCAGGCCAGTGCCTTCCCTACTGCCCTCCAAAGATGTCCTACTTGAGAACTGCGGGCGCACCGGTGCAGCCGACACCACTGCCAACTCGGCTGGCTCATGTCCCTTGGTTTCCTATATAGACAACTTGAAAATAACAAAAAAAAAAAAAGAGAGGGGAAAAAAAATTCCAGAGAAGAAGGTAACCCAGAGCACCAATATTCAGTTCCGGCTGAGCTGCCCTAAACAAAAACACCCTCTTGTCTCTACTGATTGACAAGGGGCCTAATGCAGTCAGAAGCCTGGTGAAATCAGCTGATAAAGTCAGAAGCCTAAACTCAGGAACACCTGGGGCATAGCCTGCAACAGCAGTAAGTTCAGTTAAGCCTTTCTGTATTATAACTAATAACTAACCAGTATCAGCTTTTACGGGACCAGATGTGATTTGGTTTCTGGATAGGCTACAACGCGTTGCCAACGAGGACAAGGTTACAAGAAACAACGCCGCAACAAGGAAGGTGAAACGGTACAAAACACAGGGAAGGGAAAACTTCCTGCAAGGCAAACAGCAAAGATGCAATACTTCTCTGCTGTAATGCTGGAGAACCACGAGAAAGCCACCTCTGGAACTGTACTGAACACAAACACCAAACCCACCCGCCGCTCTGAACCCCCCCCCAGCACTTGCTGCTGCCCACCCACAGCAAAGCACCCCAGAGAACCACCTAAATGAGAACATACCAGAGTGCCACGGGTGCTGTTAGGCCAGGACGGGAGCAAAAAGCCCAACAGCAGGTAGCAACTGCCCGAACTGCTCCTCCTGCCCCACACACACGCCACGGAGCATCCGGCCTTTCCCACTGGACAGCACTGTGAGAAGAAACTGGGCAAGAATCTCAGCAGCCCTTAGAGCTGCTGTCATGTGTCTGTGAAAATCCTAACACAGTACCACTCCCACAAAAGGGATAGAGCTTGTTCTTATGTAAGTATGTATATTATTTAACACTCAAAAACAACAGTTCCATCACATCTCTGTAAAACCAGAAGTCGTGAGGCGCTAGGGGAGGAAAGAAGAAATAATTTCTACTCTTTTGTATCTATTTATTTTGTTTATTTGCCTTGGGGCAAGTCAAGGGCCCTCAACACACTGCAGAACAAGGACCACCATCCATTTTCTTTCTCTCCCTTTGCTGTAGCACAAGGTGACTGAAGCAAGTATAATTCACACAGTATTTGCATTTAAGTATCATCTCCTAGGAAATTATCTTTTGGATCTGGGGAAAAGTGACTACAAAACACCTTAAAGGTGAGATAAACAAATGCATGCCATCATCTTCTCAGGCAAACAATTGTTCCTGCTTCTGCGGTCACCTGAACCAGTTTTGCTCTTCCTTAGATTAAACAAACACATGTCGCTGAGATACATGCGTTGCTTCTGAGGTAGATGTGAAGGAGAAGGCCTCGGTGACAAAAATAACTTTCAACTAGATGTTAGTATATTCACATTGCAAAGAACATAAAAGGAGGCAGGAAGCAGGGGAGGGAAATGTCTCTCTCTCATATCATATTTAAGTGACAGTACAACAGTGACTTTCTTCCCTGAACTGCTCACAGATATGGGGCCACTGCATAATCTGCAATAATCCTGTAAATTCTATTCACATTTTTTCTGAACATTACAGGAATTGACAGAATTAAGAACAAAAATCATGTGGGTTTTTTTTTTTTCACCCCACTCATCACTCAAAAGAAACAGATGCAAAATAGAGCAAGTTTTCCCAGGAAAAACAGCTTTGTCCTACTTTGAGCTAGTTATTCCTAACTGTGCCCACCTCCCCTTGCACAGAATATTATGTAGTGCTAAGAAGCTCCTCCAGTCTCTACAAACCAGCTACGATAAACAAGTTGGCTTATGGCAAACAAAAATCCATCCACATCCAGGAGTAACAGCTGGCTGATGGAAGCAGATGTGCCCGTGTATCCCAAGCCTGAACTCATCTGAGCAAGTAGCACTAGGAAAGAACACCCGAGGGAAGGGAGAAGAGGCACAACTTGGCACAGAACTGGAAAGAAAAGAGGGTGAAGAGAATGTATGCATACACTTTTGAGATTTCACCCTGGTAAAATCTTGGACTAAGATAAATTCTACTGACATTTCTGCAGATACAGGGATAAAAATCTCCAGAGATTCAATGTGAAAAGTTATTTAAAACATGCACAAATTTAATTTGATAGTCAGCCTTTCTGTCAACCTATTTTCTGCACTTCAGTGAGGGCATCAGGGGGAAAGAGAAAATTTAAATCTTATAGAATCATAGAACAGTTAGGGTTGGAAAGGAGAAATGCATTTTCCATTTAGGAATGTATTATATTTAGGACCGCATGGAAAATATCCTTGAAGGACACCATTCCTTGGTGGCACCTTGGATGGCCTGCATGACAAGCATGTATCCAATAAGCAGGTAACTTAATGTCAACAATATAAAGACAAAAGCAAGTCAAATACAGTTTTACTTTAAGATGTGGCTTTCTACAATACCAGAGGAAAAAAGGTATTTCTGCACTGAAGAGACAGCTGGGGCTTTGCATGGGTTACTTCAAAAGCACCAACACCTCCTTCTAGACCATCCTTGTTCCAACTTGCTTTTCCTACCTCTTCTCTAGTTTTTCATTCACATTCCTGATGGGTTTTGACCCTTTCACATCAGCTTCCTGAAGGACCTTTAGAAAATAAACCCAGAATTCCAACCAACATACTCCTTAGTCCATCTCCAGGCTCCTTTGCTCTTTGTCATATCAGTACTGCTTTGTCCCAAGCAGTCCCTGCAGCACACGCTACCTGCTGCTCCATCCAGCTGCATTACTGTAAGGCTCCACTCCATGAGAAGCAACAATTCCCGCTTTAATTTAACTTCCTCTAAAGCAGCCAATGTGTCTTTCATAATCAGTTTTCCTTACCTGGCCTGTGTGAACATACTATAATATACTGTACAGATTTCTGAACCTACCTTTAAGAAATCTGCGGGGCCACTACATGCACCAATCACAGTGAATGTGTTTTCCTGATTCCAGGTAATATAGAAGAACAACATGACTAGAACTGCTCTAGTTATCCATCCTACAGAGTCTGGAAGCAATTCCTATGTCATTTTGTACAAAAGCATGCTGCATCTATTTTGTGTGAGGAATCTGTAATTTAGAAAGAACACACAATGGAAAAAACGATTTTAATGTGTCCAAGCATGCTTTTGAACATACAAGTGCATTACAAAAGCATGGTGCTTCATGATTTCTCATGATTCTACATTAAACACACAGTGTTAGTCTCCAATCAGACCAGTGTGTCTCCTCCACAATCATACCCCCTTTCCACCCAAGGCTTTCAAAGTTGAACTCGCAGGGCTGCCTGGGTGCGTGCACACATGTGTGTGCATCCCTGCACATCTGTGTAACATCGTTCTCAGAGTGCCTCTAGGAGGCATATTGACTTCTCAGAGAAAGCCATGGATTGGAAAGAATAAGCTCTTGCAGTATGAAGTTATTTAATACTTCAGTGCTGTAATAGATTAAAAGAAAACTAACAAAACACACAGACTTTTTCCCCACAGTGGTTTTTTAGGCAGAACCAAAACTGGCTTACTTCAATGAGGGAAATCTACATAACTGGGTCAGAAACTGTATCTTGGGAAGAACAGTTGCTATTCTTTAACTCCTGAGCTTCAAAGAAACTTCAAAAAAGTTTCTTTGTAATGTTTTCGTCAGCAGATCTCAAGTCACCCTCAGATGTTGCCATCGTATGCTAACCCAATCAGAATGGGTGAAGGGAAGTCAAACCCCTCCTAAGAAACACACCTTAGGAAATCACTGCTGCAAGTTACAAGGCTGCCTACACTGGCATTACTCAGTAAACTTAGTTCTAGTCAAAGGCCTGGTAAACCCCACTTTACAGGCAGGAGAGAAACATACATTTACAGGCTAGGGCAAACCAGCATCTATCTTAAACACCAGAAGGGTTGAATTCTCTATCTTGAGAGCAGAGTAAGAGCACTCCACAGGCTGATAGGAAGATGTGGAAGAAGTATGACGTTGCTTCTAGGGTTCCAGCACCTTCATAAGCTGTCTAAAACAAACGACATGTACAGAAAGGGAATCTCGTCAGCAGAAAGCAGGGGAAGTTCAGATTAGATCTAAGGCAGAAGCTCTTCCCTGTGAGGGTGCTGAGGCGCTGGCACAGGGTGCCCAGAGAAGCTGTGGCTGCCCCATCCCTGGCAGTGTTCAAGGCCAGGTTGGACACAGGGGCTTGGAGCAACCTGCTGTGGTGGAAGGTGTCCCTGCCCATAGCTGGGGGTTGGAACTGGATGAGCTTTAAGGTCCCTTCCAACCATTCCATGATTCTATGATGGAAAAGCTGAGGGACCTGCTACAGGAATCAATGTCCCCTTCAATAAACTCAAACCACAACTCCCCTTCAGGTTGACAAATAAGAAGGCAGGACAATTACTGTCACTGAAAGACAGAAGAACAGCTCTCTGCATTCAGAATGAACTGATCCTAAATGAACGACTGGGATATCACAAGCAACACGAAGGCTGGAGCAGCAGTGTCCTGGAGGGGGAAGAGCTACGGCCTTGGTGCACATAACTCAGATTTCTGACAGGGTACAGTTTTCCATGCCTCGTTACTCCAGCAGATACACACTTCCCTACCTTCGTCTTTGCTGCTCACGATTTATTTTGGTTGTACAGCTTTAAATCCCTAAGTATGGATTTAAAAAGGCAGAGAATTGGACTTGCAAACGATATTAGACAAAATCCTTTTACACTACTAAAAAATTCGAGGCTTATTAGAGAGAGCATTTATACAGATTAGAAAGCAGAGGAGACAAGAAATACATGAGAACAAAAAAAATAGCTTTCAATAAGGCGAAAAAGATGGGATGCCCTCAGCTCTATACTGGGATGGCAATATTTCCTATGTTCTTCGACCATGGCAAGACATGAAGGCAACACCTCCTCTCCTCTCTCCCCAAAAACCTGAGCAGTAAAATCCACAGATGATGAAGTCATTTATAGCTGGTCAAAACCAGAGAAGAACTGGAAAAAATTCCAGATGAGCCATGCAGGGCCAGGCCAAGGGGCAAATTAAATCCACTGCAGATCAATAACAATCCAAGCGCATTTAAATGAGAAATGTGAAGCACTCAGAACTGATTGTTGGGTTTAACAGTTCTGGAGTAACTCAATATTTGAATCGAGTCTTCAGCAAACAAATGAAAAGCACTGCTAGATACACAAAGATACAACTTCAAAACATCCTCTTCTTTCCATTCTGAAGACAAAAGTATTCACACGATTATCTACAGGATAAGACCAACAACACTGTTGCGCCACAGCATAAATCAGAAGCGTGTTCTTCATCAGAGTGCCGTGTTCAGCTCGTACCATCTGATCTCTTCTTGAGATAGCAGATGGAGTAATAGGTTCAGAAAACGGGGACAAGAATAATCCAGGACAAAGACAGATTTCTGTACAGTAAGAGATGAAGTTTGACACAGCCACACTAACAAGAGATGGATAAATTAGCACAGACACTAAAGAACTGTGGAAGGCTACAGTGCTCTCGTACACTCTCCCCGTGCAAGAGCCAGGGCATCTCTGAAAAAGCAATACACTCCAAGCTGCTGAAAGGAAACGTGTTTAGTTGGTTTGGTTCTGTGGCAGGGCTCTGCTGTTCTTGTTTTATTTTCTTTTCATTCATGTCCTGGGTTCAGCTACAGCAGTCATTTTTTCTCCTTCTTAGTAGCTGGTGCAGGGCTGTGTGTTTGACTTCCAGCCTGGGAACAACACTGATAACACCGATGTTTTTAGTTGTTGCTCAGTAATGTTCACTCTGACCAAGGACTTTCTCAGTCTCATGCTCTGCCAGAGAGGAGGGGAAGCCAGGAGGAAGCAGAGGCAGGACACCTGACCCAAACTGGCCAAAGGGGTATTCCATACCACAGCACGTCATGCCCAGTATGTAAACTGGGGGGAGTTACCCGGAAGGCCCAGATCGCTGCTCGGGTCGGGCTGGGTATCGGTTGGTGGGTGGTGAGCGGTTGTGTCCTCTCCCCTTGTTATTTCCCTCATCATTATTACTGGTAGCAGTAGTGGTTTGTATTATACCTTAGTTACTGGACTGCTCTTATCTCAACTCGTGGGAGTTACATTCCTTCGATTCTCCTCCACATCCCTCCGGGAGCGGGGGGAGGAAGGAAAAGGGGGGGAGTGAGCGAGCGGCTGCGTGGTTCCAAGTTGCCGGCTGGGTTTAAACCACGACAATTCAGCACCCAGTTTGCCCGGTATTTGGCCACAAGCTGTAACAAAGACCTCAGAAAGAGAAAGCCTACAGTCTTTTACAGCTCATGACAATGAGCGATTTATTTGAGGTAGGGAAAAGATCAGAAGCACCCACCTGTCCTCAATAGTATTTGCAGGATACAAGATTTTCACAGTACCAAAGTTAGTTAGGACCAAACTAACAGAAAAGGCTCAGAATTTCCCCTTCAGGGCTTGAACATAACTGCCCCAATTAGGACAAAGGACATGTTAAAGTATCAGGAACAGCCCCCACAAGCAGTAGGCAGAGGAGACACACAGAGGTTGCAGTACAAGTCCATTAGGACAGCTAATCCTCTGCAGAGGTGCAGAGTGCTATGTCCACACAGCAAGGTAGAGGAAGCTGGGAAGAAGGGACCATACAAAGCTTTGCTTTGAGTCTTAAGCCTAAGGATGCTAGACAGAGGATAGTTGTGTTCTCTGTTCAGAAGTGGCCTTGGCAATGTTTGGAGCAAGAAACTGCACTGATGTCTCACGAGAGGGCTGACACATGAAGAAGCTGCTGGGTTACATCAGGGCAGTACCATTGCACTGGTCCAGCACAAACCACATCCTTCAGCCCCCATCCCTTTGCAGTGTTCAGAGAAGTGCTCATGTGCAAGGCATTTACAACAGGAGCAAGGTGTTTCTGCTGTTAGTACTACAGTGTACACTCTTCACCAACTTAATCCTGAGTGTAGGAGCCCCGTGTTATGTATGACAGTGCGAGAGATGTTTTTGTATCTAGAAACCACCCCAGAACTAGGTTAGCCTGGCAGGCTTGCAGCACTTCATTTACATATGAGTCAATCCTCCTGCAATACAAACATCAGTGATGCATTCCCCACTGTCCTTCTATTTATACTCACTATTTAACCTGCAGGCATCCCAAGTTAATTAAACAAATCAATCCCATTGAGATAATTGTGTCTCAAGCAAATTAACACAATTAGCCTCTGAAAAAGAAAAGCCAAGCGCTACCCGCTGTATTTCTTTATATAATCATGTGCTTGTTCCTCTGACTGTAGGTTCATGGCTATCTAGGAATCTGCATTAAAATGAAAAGTAGAACGACACACTAAACTGGCTGATGTGTGACTGTTACAGCCAGCAGCTTCTCCCTTTGCATCATTCACTTCCACTGAAATCAGAGGTGCCCATCAGAAATGAAAGTCAGAATCACAGAATGGTTTGGGTTGGAAGGGACCTTAAGATCATCCAGTTCCAAGCCCCTGCCATGGGCAGGGACACCTCACACTAGAGCAGGTTGCTCCAAGCCCCTGTGTCCAACCTGGCCTTGAACACTGCCAGGGATGGGGCAGCCACAGCTTCTCTGGGCACCCTGTGCCAGCGCCTCAGCACCCTCCCAGGGAAGAGCTTCTGCCTTAGATCTAACCTGAACTTCCCCTGGTTCAGTTTGAACCCATCCCCCCTTGTCCTGTCGCTCCAGTCCCTGATGAAGAGTCCCTCTCCAGCATCCTTGCAGGCTCCCTTCAAATACTGTGCATCTGCCCTCGCACTCCTCATCCCTATCCTAAGGATGCACAATGGAAAGACCAGAAGAGGCAGCAGCTTGTCCAAACTCATGAAGAATCCCTATGGCATAACGGGGAAATGGAGTCTCAAATGCAAAATTGAGCATAACACACTATTATCCTCCTTCTGGGTCAAGATTTAGCTGTTCATGTTGCAAGCTGGGAGGCCCCATGGCCAATATGCCACAGCCGAGACGATGCGATCTTCCAGGGCAGACACAGGCTGAACTAGTAAGGACAAAATAAAAAGCTAGGAGGAAGGGGCACCATCCTTAGAGAAGAAAGAAGCAAGGAAGGATCCCACTGCACTGGATGGCTCACAGCTGTATCACTTTGAGGACAGGCGCTGCTCCAAAACAGTACATTACACTGGCACTTACAACCACTGCAAGGCAAGTGGTGAGCTGGTTAACTGGATATATTAGGGGTTAGAGACATTCTCAATCCTTTCTCGTCCAGCTCAAGCTTACAGAAATCCCTCTGGAACAAAGCTGAAGCTCTACAAATGACATCTCTGGTACCCATCCTCTTTTGGAAACCTGCACCTCCATTCCTCACAGCTCACCCTCCACCCATGTTCTCAAGCACCCTGGCACCAGCATGGCCAAAGCAGGAGCAGGCATCCTTTTCTACCAGTCCTGGCAAAAAAAGAGTCCACAACTTCTGGCTGACAGCTGGAGATGTCTCCAGCTACCACAGGAAGATCAAGCTCTGTCAGAGCCCGCAAGGAAAAGAGGTGAGAAGCGCCAAGCACCCTGCAACTAAAAATGGAAAACTCAAGAGGCCAATGTACAAAACCACAACCTCGTCAGCTGAAGCACCTAACCAACCCCATTCCTTCAAGAGATGGTGAAACATCTACGCAGTGCATTTGCCATGCTGTGGACTAAGACCTCACTGCCACCCCTAGTGCTTCGTTACTGCATTATTTCACATAAGCCTGAGAGCATGCTTGAATGCTGGAGACTCCATCTCAGAGCTCATGAGAAACTGCTGAGCAGAGGGAGGTAAGAGTGTGTGTATGTGAGAAAGACAGGAAAAAAGAGAAAGACAGACATAAAAGATGTTAAGGAACCCAACCAGCACTGTCTTCTCTGTTTCAGGAGATGATTCAAGGAGGGATGAGCTGCTCCTCACGGTGCCTCCCACCGGCTGCTAAGCAACTGCAGCAGCATCCAGCACTGGCTTCTTTCTCTTTCTGAGGGAATTAGAAAGGCTTTACTAGTCCAGTAGCTGTGAAACTGGTAACTGGTACTAGGTTCCTGAGAGTCATTACAGGAAGAAGAAAGGGGAACAGAAGTGATGGGGGAAAGAGGGGAGGATGGCAAGGGAGCAGGCTGGCAGGCTGCTGCCGAGGCACCATGCACTGAGAAGGGAGGGTATGAAGGGGGTAATTTAATGGAAGACTTTGCAAAAGGTAAAATAAAGCATTTGGGGTTTTTTTGGCATATAAAAAATAAAGCATTCTTCCCTCTTGGCACATTTCATAGAATCAGAGAATAGGCTGGAAAAGACCTTTAAGATCATCAGGTCCAACCGCTGCCAACCACTGACCCCTGGCACTGAGGCCTCGTCTACCCGGGGTGTGAACACTTGCAGGGACGGTGACTCCAGCCCTGCCCTGGGCAGCCTGTTCCAATGCCTGAGCACCCTCTGGGCAAGGAATTGCTCCTCAGCTCCAGCTAAACCTGCCCTCGTGCAGCTTGAGGCCGTTTCCTCCTGTCCCATCCCTTGTTCCTTGGGAGCAGAGACCGACCCCACCTCACTCCATCCTCCTGTCAGGCAGTTGTAGAGAGCGATAAGGTCCCCCCGAGCCTTCTCTTCTCCAGACTAAACACCCCATTTCTCATCTGTGTGGTACTATAACCAATGGAGCCCACTGGATCAGCAAATGCAGCTGAGATGGTAACGGTGCTGGTCCTTTCACCATCACTCCAAACATGCCACCAGACCACACTGGTCGGCACTCACATCAGTCAGCCTCCTGAGCCCTCGACTGAGCAGTGCCTGTAGGGACAGGACAAGGGCAATGGCTTAAACCTGCCAGACAGGAGATGGAGATGAGCTCTGAGGCAGAAGCTCCTCCCTGTGAGGGTGCTGAGGCGCTGGCACAGGGTGCCCAGAGAAGCTGTGGCTGCCCCATCCCTGGCAGTGTTCAAGGCCAGGTTGGACACCGGGGCTTGGAACAACCTGCTCTAGTGTGAGGTGTCCCTGCCCATGGGACAGGGGGTTGGAACTGGATGATCTTAAGGTCCTTTCCAGCCCAAACCAGTCTGGG